>NW_008345884.1:4031729-4045369 GCF_000622305.1 Nannospalax galili
ATCCTTGCTCTGGAATGTGTTACTGAATATGTTAAAGCTTAATGAAATGCTTCTTCTAATCATGTGATTATTAAATAAAAAACTTTTAAAAAATAGAAATCATACATAAAATATTTATAAAACAACAAAGATGAGGGATTTCTTAGATACAGAGGTCATCTGTACCCATAATGGAGTATAGCCAACTGTGCTTGGCTAAAATGCCATTCAGAGGATGTGGGTTAATGGATTGATATGAACCTATCTCTATCTCTTTTGACTTTAAGTCTTTTCATCTTCATCTTAGACAAAGATATAGAGGCATTCTGACTTTGCCAAATCATACAGCTATGAGAGGGATAACTACTATCTTGGTGTATGTAATCCAGATTCAGGATGATTCTTGTCATAAACTAAAAAGATAAAAATGAACAGTACATACAAACATGAGTAGGTACTTGGTGTCACTTAACTACATACTTAAAAATGGTTAAGGTAGAAAATTTTATGTTATGTCTTATAACTAAAAATAATAAGCAATATTTACTATAAAATTCTACATATATTACATTATAACTATCATAAATACAGTGTGTATATATACATGTGCATATAAAATTATGGTGGATTATATACTAAGGAAACCTTAGAGGTGGAACGTTTTACACTTTGTTAGATGATTTTTTTTGCAAGGTTGGGAATTAAATCCAGGTCCTCATACATGCTAGACAAGCACAATACCGCTGAACTACATCCCCAGCTCCGTCAAATGAAAATTTAATTTCTTCCTTTGGGACTATCTTTAAGAATTCACTTTAGGGGGAAATCATCTTCTAGCTGTAAGATCAAACTATTTAACTAAGGCAGACCAATTTTTTTGCAGTGTTTGTGTGATAACTCATTTGACCGCCTTAGAAGGGCAACAAAGAACAGCTATTATGTGAAGAAAAGCACTGGATGAGGACAATGAACTCTCTGTAGTAAAATAGGGAACTGTTACTGGGCTATAGGAAGAGAAAAAAAATGGAGTCCAGGGCCCTCAGCATATGAGTAGGTTATCTCTACACAGACACTGATCATTACCATGTCTGTCTAGAGGAGTTTTCAAATGAACAAGATAGTTTAGAAAGTTTTATTAAGCTCATAGGAAGGACACCAGGTCAGGGCCATCTACTTTATTTACTTTTGCTTTGGTGGCTAAACTTTGAATGATGGCCCTTCCTGATGCATGACAACCTCCTTTGTGGGGAGAATATGCTAAGCTTTTCTACACCTGCCATGGTCCTTGCTGGCCACTCAATTTGTTCATGGAGACTGCAGTACCATTGGAAAGTCAAGGCAGGGAAATCAAAGCAGAAATTTAAGGTGTTGTATCCCTAGTGAAGAGCAGGCAGAGGGAAATGAATACATATGTGCTGCCTGCTTCCTGGCTCAGCTAGCTTTCTTCACTCTTACACGGTTCAGGGCTCAGCTCGCTTAGGCAGCCTTAAAGTTTTCTGTTTCAATATTTTTAAGAGTCATGGAATGCTACAATACAAAATTAATCATTTAACAAAAAGTTAATAATCAAGGCACAGACATGCCCAATATGCCAACCCAATATAAATAATTCTTAACTGAGACTCTGTTGCTAGGTGATTCTCGGTTATGTCAAGTTGACAGTTAAAACCAACCAGAGCTCCGACCTTCTCATCAGCCTCACCTCCATCTCTCCCACTTCCTCTTTTTCTGGTTCCTTAGAATCTGGAGTGAAGGATGGGTGGGGAAACTGGAGGGAAGTGAGGTCAAGTTTGGGAGTGGGACTGGAGTTCTACCCTGGTTCCTGAGTTTTCATGTCTAAGGATGTCTCTTGGTACACAAAGAATTAAGTATGGCTGGGTTGGTGTGGCTTACAGAACCCTAAGGGACAGTGAAAGTGTTCTGACATAGGATGCAGACCACACTAGTAGAAACACACCTTACTTGAAGAGCAGGTGCACTGGAAAGGAATTTTGGAGTTTGCTTCACCAGAGTTATTCCTGCTACAGTTCAAGCTGGTCGTTCTGCTAGAGGGTGTCTATTTACAACCATTGGTTCAGAGATTTTGTTATCTGAGGTGCACATCTCTTTTACACTTATATTAATGCCTAAAGGGGAGTTTTATCAGGGTGAGGTCTTTGCATTCCTTCCCTCTCAGCAAAATTCCCCCACATTTTCCAATTACCTTGAGGGTGTGCTTCTGGGAAGTCTCAGAGCTCTTTATATGTTGTTTTATATTCCAGAAACTTACATCACTTCATCATTGCTGTTTTTCCCAGTTAAAATAATCTCAACTCTCTTAGGTAGCCTCAAAGATTTCGACCAGTTTCAATATTTGTTTTAAGCTGTGAAATGCTAGTATTCAAAATTAATAATAAAAGGTATGTATTCTGTTGCAATTTTAAAAAGGCATGCATGTGAGAAACACACACAGAGTTTTCTAACATATAATGAATATAATGTTACAGTTTCCTAACTCTGAGTGATATATATGACCTATTTCTTTCTACAGTCTCCCTGTGGATGAGCATACATATTTGGGAGGTTGATGTGGAAGAAATAGAGAATATAACTGCTCAGTCATTCTGGGAGGACGAAACTGGTCCATGCGTTATCATGTGAGCTGTGGAATGAGCTTCTGCTGAGCTTCACTGTTGCCCGCATTGCCTAGACAGTCCTGAGGCTGAAGAGAAGGGACGCATGCTTGAGGGAAGCCTGAGAGGAAAGGCTCTTAGCTGACAGGTCCCTGGGAGGCAAGGAGCTGGCTTCTGAACAGTCAGTGGACAGTGTTACTTGTTAATATAGGTTCCTATAATAGACTAATCTAGGGTGTTTGTCTATTTCTCCACTGGTTTTCCTTAGAAACTATATAACAACTCTGTCATGTTAGAGGAAGAAAGACAAAATTTGGTTCTTTGCCTTTTGTTTCATTTTTTACAAGGCTTAATTTAGAGAGAAAAAGTAAATCAATGTACCTCTGTGTGAGGTGAACAGGCAGCATTAGGGAGAGAAGGGCAAGAACCCCAAGGTAGTAGAGAAACAACGGCAAGAAAAAGGCCTTCGGTGCAAGAGAGGACAAACCTCCAAGCTCATCACTCTGTCCACTGAACAGGAAAGTGGAACTTTTCAAAGCCTATGTATAAGAACCACCTTTTCCCTTGTGTGCTAACCAGCAAATGTGGAGAGCAAATACCATAAATAAACATCATGCTGTATGGTCACAATTCAGCTGAGGGCTACTGCCCATCAGTTCTTTCTATCCCAATGTTAACTTGGCCTGAGTAGTTACTTTTTCCCTGAGAACATTCTAACTCCACTGAGCTCCTGCTACAATTCTTTCCTAGAGGCAGTGAAAAGGTCATTTCTTCCCACAAAAAAATCACTATATAATTCCACACACTGTTTACATATGTGTCCCCCTCTTGTACAAGGGCAAGGATTTTAAGAGTATTGATTTCATAATAGAAAAATAATAACATAATACCCGCAGGTGGATAAAAGCTAGAGGTTAGACTTTGTGTAGCATTCCCAGACATGGAAATATTATGTAGACACAAGAAGTGTTCTACAGACCCATGTGAAGTGAAGGCAAAATATGTCCCTGTCCCATAGTTCTGTGATAGAAGACATGCTGAAAAAGAAATGGCCTCATCTCACTTCAGGCAGAGTAAAGCAAAGGTTCAGAGCATAGGCATCAGAGCAGACTGCAAGGTGCAAACATGACCTCTAGTTCTTTGCTATGAGATTAAGGGCAAGGTACTTCTCCTGCTTCACTTGTCTACCTGAAAATGGGACTGGTGATGGAAATGGTGCCCATCTCATGAGATGGTATCAGTGCATATCAGACACTGAGGACAATCACACACACACACACACACACACACACACACACACACACACACCAGTTCTCAAGAGAACTACATTAATCCCTTCCAATGATTTAATGACACCTTCCAGGAAGCCCTGCCTTTTAAAGGTCCCACCACTTCCCAACACTGACACACTGGAGATGAAGCTTCCAGCTCATGACCCTTGACATGACCCTTAAGGGATACACTCACACCATAGCCAAACCCTGGAAGATCTGTACCATCAGAAATCCCTAGGAACTGTTTAGAAACATGCTCCTCAGATCTGTTGGATCAGAATCTGCAATTTAAGCAGATTGCAGAGTGGTTTACATGCATGTCAAAGTTTTCAAAAGAAATAATCAAACTGGAAATTTGCTATAGGGCAAAGAGTCTGGAGGTCCTTGGGCCTCTAAAGTGCTTCATGACCCAGAGGCAAGCAGCTCAAAGTCCACTGGTCTGTACCTCCGAGGGCTCCCAGAGGACAGGCTGTATCATCACCTTTCTAGGACATCCTCAAATCCAGAATCCCAGAGGGGCCAACTATGGAAATCAGATTGTCCTCTAAATCAAGCTTTACAAGGTGTTTGAAACACACTTAGGAAAGCCAGAGAACCCCACCTGTTGTAGAGAAAGATATAGCATCAAGCCAAATAAATTGTCAAGGGAGGAAGGGAGGGAGATGGAGGGGAAGGGAAGGGAAGAGAGGAGAGAGACAGCGAGACACAGAGAGACAGGGACAGAGACAGAGAGTGACAAAGAAACAGAGAGAGACTAAGTCTTAATATGCCCCAAAAGGTTGATTGGCAAAAGGTAACTTGCCTAATAGATTATAGTTTCTGATACTAGGTTTTGAAATGATTTAAATATCTCCTATTTTAATCTCTTTATGTAGCTTTGCCACATAAAGAATTGGTAGTATTTTTTCTTTCTTTCCTTCTTTCTTTTTTCTTTCCCCTCCCCTCCCCTCCCCTCTCTTCATTCCTTCTTTCATTATGGGCGTTTTTTTTTTTTTTTTTTTTTTTTTTTTTTTTTTTTTTTTTTTTTTTTCTTTCCTTTGTTCTTTTTTCTTTCCCCCCCCCCCCCCCCCCCTCTCTTCCTTCCTTCTTTCATTATGGGCGTTTTTTTTTTTTTTTTTTGAGACAGGTTCTCCCTGTAGCCTCAGCTGTCCTGGAACTCACTATGTAGGCCAGGCTGGCCTTGAACTTATAGAGATATGCCTGCCTCCACCTCCTGAGTGCTGGAATTAAAGGCATGCACCACCACACCCAGCTGAACTGGCAGTATTTTCAATCACAACATACAGATTATATATGGGGCATTAATTCCCATGTAATTTGACACATGCTTTTATTTACAAATAGAGTCTGACATTATACTTACCATAGCTTTTAGAGATGTGAAAGATAAAAAAAAAGTCATAGCTTTGGTACAATTCAGAAAACTATTCTCCCAGTTAATATCCCAAATGAAAAGACCATGATTTTAAAAGAAAGCTCTTCCCCAAATAGATGAATAAAAATGTAACATATAAAGTACACTTTACATCGGACCTTTCTTCTTTTCCTTTCCCTCCTTGTTTTAGATAGAGTCTTGCCATGTAGTGGGGTGGCTGGCCTAGTCTCCTGCCTCAGCCTTTCAAGCACTGGGATTATAGGCAGGTGCCACCATGCCCAGTTCAGTAAACATTTCCTATCTTAAAACAACATGCATAGGCATTTTTCCTTAAGTTTCAACTGTGGTGCTTCATCAAATTTGAATGCATTATATAGTGAAGTAAATACATCCAGGCTGAATGGTAGCAGACTTTCACTTACCAAAATTTGTTGACATCAGCACTGCCAGCCCTATGCTTTGTTTTCAGAAAGTTTGCACCGTACTTATAAACACTTGGAAATTTGTTCCACTGGCAAAATTCATTTTCATAGCTCTGGTCTTATTTTCAAACTTTTTCAGAAAGCCTGCTTTTCCTGTTTACAGGTCTTAGAAATTTGGTCCAGCAGCTTTGAAAGTGTCAGAGAAAGCCTCTTTGACTCTCAGGTGTATCAAGAGAAAAAGGGAGTCCTCCTCAAGGCTCTCCCTGCTTTCTGGTGACTCTGGGGGTAGAAGTCAAGTGTAAGCCCTCCGTGGTGTTATCACCTCCTCAGCCTCAAAGCCTTTGGCCCACACTCACTGATGACATTTTGTTCTTTCCTTTTCCCAGACCTGCAAAGAAATCCCAGATGTTTCCAAGTATTATTAGAAAGTTGGTGATTGGAAGTGCATTGAATCCTTTAAAACCATTTTGAAGGTACTAAAATTCTTTAAGGTAATTAATTATAAGCTGGGGTTTTTAAAAGAAACTGAACTGAACTTTGAAGCAATTTAAGTAACAAAGTAGCAAGCATTCTTGGACAAGGGTATAGCACTAAATGCTCTCTTGCCATAATGTATTTTGGATATGTGTAAATAGCTACAAAGACAGAGGCTATTGTCCCAGTTCTACAGAGGGAGAGCTAGGGACACAGAGTGAAACAGCTTGTTCAAGATAAATCAAGTAGCAAAAGGCAGAACCTAAACTTGCATAGCCTGCCTGGCCTGTCCGTTACCCGCAGCCACCCCAAGGCATGGCATCAGGGTCCAATGAATATACAAGGCTCTATCATTATTTCATCCTTTCTCTATACTCCCTGATCCAATAAGGGCATGCTCTTAAAATATAAATAAAATATTATGGAGTTAAAACCACTCAGTATACATGAAAGCTATCTGATTATCAACCTCCATAATTTAAGAAATATCAATGTTGAGAAAATGTATAGCATCTTGAAGCAAATTTATTCACAGAGCTCTTGATTTGATATGGAAAAAAGAGCATCTAAAAATGTCAGTATGAAGTTGGAACTTCTAAACGGAAGTGTGTAGAGGACCACTTTGGTACTCTATGTGCCATGAATACTTTGGTACTCTGTGCCATGAACATGTGTAGTTATTCATTCCTAACCAACTTTAAAATCTACATCACTGGGCTAGATTCTTTTTAAAATATATTTCATTTATTATTTTTATTTTATGTGTATGAGCATATGGCCTGTTTGTATGTAAGTGCACCCATGTTGTACAGTGCTCATAGAGGTCAGAAAAGGGTGCCGGATCCCCTGCAGCTGGAGTTATAAATGGTTGTTAGCTATCATGTGGGTGCTGGCAACCAAACCTGGGTCCTCTACAAAAGTAGCCAGTGCTCTTAATCATGGAGCCATTTCTCTAACCCCTGGACTAGATTCTTGAACCTTCTCAAAAGTAGTACCAGCATTTCTTGGACCTTTGTTCTAAGGGAATATTGGTCTCTGCAGCCTGACTATTTTAAGGATCACACAGGCATCCTTGTAGTTTCCTGTCTGTTCTTGTTCTACAGACTATTTAGTTATCTTTTACTAAACACAAAGCAGTTCAGGGCTCATGTACAACAAAAATAACCAGTATGTGCTCATAAAGAATTGATAGATTTTCTTGAGGTAAAATGTGGCAAACTGAATGAGGAATGTCCCCAGTAGGCTCCAAGTATTTGAACTCTTTCCCTCGGTGGGTGGAGCTATTTTGGGAGCTTGTAGGAGGTGTGGCCGTGGAGGAAGCCTTGCCAACTTCCAGTCAGTCTCTCTCAGCTTCCTGTGCCTGTGTGAAGATGTGAGCTCTCAGCTTTCTGCTCCAGCCACCTCCTGCTGCCGTGCCTCCCCACCATGTTGGACTCATCTATCTGGAACCATAAGTTCAATAAACCCTCCCTTCTATAAGTTGCTTTGGTCATGGCATTTTATCACAGCAACAGAGTGTAACTAACAAATTATGCAAGTAGGTTGACTGAGAAGTGAACTTTAAAGTGTGTGAAGAAAATCAGGTTGCCTAGGGAATTTTTCCAAGAGAATAGTAAGCATCTAATGAGGAAGGGGAGGGCAGAGTTGTTACTATGATGGCCACTTTTTTTAAAATTTTATTTTGTTCTTCATTTGTCAAAGAATTATGAAGGGAAGAAACCTACATGTTAGAAAAAACTTGGATGTAACAGTCACCAAAATCAATATTGACTGTGCTTCTGGCATAAACTAGAGATGGCTTAGGGCATGCTAGGATGTCTGTGCTGGTTAGAGGAGACAGATCAGAGCCTGTTCTGGCAATATAAGTTTCCTGGTAATGTGATGTTATAGTTAGGGCACAAAAGGACTACACCTTAGTTGTATATCTTCTTTAGAGAAAGGACTCTGTTCAGTGATAGAGTATTTGCTTAGCTTGTGTGAGGCCCTGGGTCCAACTGTACCACAAACAAGTATCTCACAAACCAAATGAAACCAAACCAAACCAAACCAACCAAACCAAACCAAACCAAACCAAACCAAACCAAACCAAACCAAGCTAAACCACACCAAAGCAAAGCTGAAATATGTTTCCCAGAAGGAAAAGTTACTCTAAACTATGTAACTGTTCCTCTTATTATAAACAAAGGCATCATTGGTGATTGTATCAGTAACTTTTCTTGTTGCACTGACAAAATACCTGGTAACAAGCAACTTAAGAGACAAAGGATCTGTTCTGGCTCATGATTTGAAGAATACAATCCATCATGGTGGGAAAGGCATGGTAGAAGTCACACTGTATCCACAGTCAAGAAGCAGAAAGAGGATGCATGCTTCTCCTGCTCCTCAGACTTTCTCCTTTCCCCTTCTTACTTTATCTGGTCCTCCATCCCATGAATTGGTGCCACCTATGTTTAGGCTGAGTCTTCCCTCCTCAGTTAAGCCTCTCTGGAATGCTCTCATAGACATATCCAGGGGTATATCTCCTAGGTAACTCTAAATTCAGTGAAGTTGACAATGAAAATTAATTATCTGAGTGACACAGTCTAGCACAATACTGTCCAATTTGGCAGCCTCCAGCTACATGTGGCTATTTAAGTTTAAATTCCTGTTAATTAAAATTTAGTACAATAGCTGGGCGTGGTGGCGCATGCCTGTAGTCCCAGCACTTGGGAGGCAGAGGCAGGCAGATCTCTGTGAGTTCAAGGTCACCCTGGTCTACATAGTGAGTTCCAGGACAGCTGGGGCTACAGGGAGACCCTGTCTCGAAAAGACAAAAAAAAATTTAGTACAATAAAACATTTAGTTCCTTGGTTTACCAGGGACATTTTAAATGCTCAGTAGCTACACGTATCCGGTGGCTGTGGCACTGAGCATATGACCTCTCCATTAGGACAGAACTTTCTACTGACCAGTGTTAGAAACTTGCAAGCAAGAGGGTTAGGGGTAAGAGTATATGTGGCAAGATCTGGGCGTACAGATAGAAGTTTTGTCCAAAGAAGGAGACTTTTCATGTTATATCATGAGTTTAGACCTCACCCACTAGGCAATCTTTTTCTACAAATCACCAGATAATAAATATGTTTGGCTTTTGGAACTATGTGGAATTTGCTAAAAGCAATACAACTCCACTATTGCATCAAAAGACCAGCCACAGACAATATATAAATGAGTGATCATGGGCTGTGTTCCAGTAACACTTTATTTGAAAAGAAAACAAAAACAAAAACAAAAAAACCAAAAACAAACTGACAATGAGCTGGATTTGATTCACAGACCATAGCATGTTGACCTCTACATTAGACCAATGGAAGCCATATGTGTGTTAACACTAGAAAATTACATAATTGTGTGCCTAGAAAGTGCATTCTAGCAGCAGAGTAAAGAAGGATTTAGGGGGTAGGATAAGGCTGAGGTCCTAGCAGACAGTCTGAGAGGGTGGGTTCAGACCTCCACTGGGTTACCAGCTCAGAGCTCAACAGACCGCCAGAGAGGGCTGGGTTCTGGCCTCCCTCTGGTCTCCAACTACCAGAGGAACCAAGAACCTAGGGGACTACCTGACAGCCCTGGATTCTGCCTCAATGTGGTGGTGAGCTTCCCCTAATTGCACAGTACCACCCCCCACCTGGGATTTTGTGAGGCTCACCCTCAAGGCCCCAGGGCAGATCTGGGTTTGGTATGCTAAGGCTGGGATCTCAGCAGACCACCAGAGAGTACCAAGTTCTGGCCCCCTCTGGCCTCCCTCTGACATAGGGTTGACAAGGCACAGGACTGCCTGAGAGACCGTGGATCCTGCCTCCACATGGTGAAGGAAGCCTGAGTGTACCTGACTGGAACCTGAATTGGGCTTCTGTGGGTACCTCTGAATAGCTGATCTGAAGCCATCAGTTCCTTCCAAAATAAACCTGAGAGAACCTGAACCCTGTACCAACCAGCTTTACATAACCAATAAAGAAAGGATCTAGGCACCTGGATAATACAAACAGAAGCATACTTCAACTTAATTCTCATATCAGAATCATAAACAAAAAAAGAAATTCACATGCCAAAACCACAACAAAAGAATAATAAAATGGAAATCCAAAACATTATGTCCCCACCAAACGCCACCAGTCCTGTAGAAGAGTTCAACAAGGAGAACCCCCTAGAGATGACCCAGGACATTGAATTTAAAAGAACAATCATAAACATGATCAAGGAATTCAACGAATTTAAAGAACACATGAACAGAAAAAGAACTAAAAGAAGATAGGGATAAACTTCTGAATGAATTTGCAGAAGAGATAGAAACATTGAAGAAAACTCAGGCAGAAATGAAGAAGGAAGTGAAAAACTCAATAAGCCAACATGGAACAACAGGGGAAAGCCTCACTGCTAGAATGAATGAAATGGAAAACAGAATATCAACACTGGAGGATAAAGTTAAAGAATTGGACCACTCAAGCAAAGATTATGGAAAATTAAAAAAAAAAACACAGGAATGGAATATGCAAGAGATGTGGGACACCATGAAAAGACCAAACCTATGGATCATAGGAATAGAGGAAGAAGAATTTCAGGTTAATGGTGTTGACCAGATCTTAAACAGGATTGCAGAAAAGAATTTCCCAAAGTTAAGGAACGACATCCCCATACAAATACAGGAAGCACATAGAACACCAAATAGGATCAGAAAAAAAACTGCTCATGAGACATCATAGTAAAAACACTAAATGTACAGAACAAAGAGAGAATACTGAAAGCAGCAAAAGGAAAACAAGTCACATACAAAGGAAAGCCCATCAGAATTACAGCTGACTTATCAATGCTAACTAAGAAAACCAGAAGAGCCTGGACCAAGTAATTTCCAGTTCTACATGACAATAGATGCCAGCCCAGAATGCTTTACCCAGCAAAAATGTCTATTATAGTTGAGAGGGAAAGAAAAATCTTCCATGACACAAAAAGCCTGAAAGAATACATGTCCACAAAACCAGCCCTTCAAAGACTACTTGAAGCAATACAGAGAATAGAAAGAGAAATAACTATACTTTGGAGCAATTAAAGAAAATAACAAAGATATAATCTAGGAAACACAAAATTACACAGAGAACACAAACAGCAATAGAAATGATGGAAACCAATGCACACCTTTCAATAATAACCTTAAATATCAATGCACTGAACTCCCCAGTCAAAAGATATGGGCTAAACAAATGGACTAAGAAACAAATTCCATTTCTCTGCTGTCTGCAAGAAACCCATCTCACCTTCAAGGACAGGCAGTACCTTAAGGTAAAAGGACGGAAAAGAATATTCCAAGCAAATGGCATTAAGAAACAAGCAGCGGTTGAAATTCTAATATCTGACAAGATAGACTTCAAACTAACACTAATCAGAAGAGGTGAGGGTCACTTCATTCTGATCAAAGGAAGAGTTAACCAAGAAGATATTACAATCCTTAACATATATGCACCAAATTCTGGCACACCCAAATTCATAAAAACAACACTACAGGACTTTAAGACACAGATTAACCCCTACTCAGTAATACTAGGGGACTTCAATACCTCACTGTCTCCATTAGACAGGTCAATTGGACAAGAATAAGCAGAGAGACGTCTGAATTAAATGGTACCATACATCAAATGGACCTAACAGATATCTTTCGATTATTCCATCCAAACACCAAATAATACACTTTCTACTCAGCACCTCATGGAACTTTTTCAAAAATTGACCACATATTGGGCCACAAACAAATGTGAACAAATACAAAAATATTGAAATAATTCCATGCATTCTCCTAGACCACAAAGCAATAAAGCTCAAAATCAACACTGGACGAAGCCGTAGTCACTACATGAACTCGTGGTTATTGAACAACACACTCCTAAACAATGAGTGGGTGAAAGGAGAAATTAAGAAAGAAAGAAAAGGATTCCTGGAATTCAATGAAAAGGACAATGCAACACAACACAGCCTCTGGGACACATTAAAAGCAGTCCTAAGAGGGAATTTTATAGCTCTAACTGCCTACATTGAAAATAGAAGGAGCCCAAAAAAATGACCTAACAACTGCAACTCAAGGCACTGGAAAGGCAAGAACAAATGAAACCCAAACCCAGCAGAAGAGAAGAAATAACAAAAATCAGAGCAGAAATTAATGAAATAGAAACAAAGAAAACAATACAAAGCATCAATGAATCTAAGAGCTGGTTCTTTGCAAAGCTAAACAAGACAGACCAATCCTTAGCCCAGTTAATCAAAAGAAAGAAAGAGCAAATCCAAATCAACAAAATCAGAAATGAAAGGGGAAATATCACAACAGACACCCAAAAGATCTGGACCATTATAAGGGAATAATTTAAAAACCTATACTCAATGAAATCTGAAAGTCTAAAAGAAATGGATGGATATCTGAAATCATGGGAACCTCCAAAGTTAAACCAAGAAGAGATCAAGAGTTTAAATAGACCTGTAACATATAAGGAAATTGAAACAGTAATACAAAGCCTCCCAACTAAAAAAAGCCCAGGCCAAGAAGGATTTACAGCAGAATTCTACCAGACATTTAAAGAAGACCTCCAACCAATACTACTTAAATTACTCAAAATGATAGAAACTGAGGGAGAACTCCCAAATTCCTTCTATGAAGCCAAAAATCACTCTAATACCCAAACCAGGTAAAGACACAACCAAGAAAGAAAACTATAGACCCATATCCTTAATGAACATAGATGCAATAATTCTCAACAAAATACTTGCAAACTGCATACAGACACACATCAAAAAGATCATTCACCATGATCAAGTAGGCTTTATCCCAGATATGCAGGGATGTTTCAATATGCACAAGTCAATAAGTGTCACTAATCATATAAATGGACTCAAAAGACAAAAACTACATTGGCATCTCAATAGATGCAGAAAAGGCATTTGACAAAATTCAGTATGCATTTATGTTCAAAGTCCTAGAGGGAATTGGACTGGAGGGAACATACCTCAACATAATTAAAGCCATATATAACAAACCCACAGCCAACATCATTCTAAATGGAGAAAAACTGGAAGCATTCCCATTGAAATCAGGAACCAGACAAGGTTCTCCACTATCTCCACTCCTCTTCAATATAGTGCTTGAAACTCTTGCTAGAGCAATAAGACAGGAGAAGGAAATTAAAGGTGTACTAATTGGAAAAGAGATCAAATTATCACATTTTTCAGATGATATGATACTACACATAAGAGAGCTCCAAAGTTCCACCAGAAAACTCCTAGAGCTTATCAACACTTTCAGTATATTGGCAGGTTATAAAATCAATCTACAAAAATCAGTAGCCTTTCTATATACCAATAACAAGCAATTGGAGAAAGAATACAGGGAAATGCTCCCATTCACAATTGCTGCAAAAAATTAAAATATCTTGGAATAAATCTGACCAAAGACACCAAAGACCTCTACAATGAAAATTTTAAATCTTTAAAG
>NW_008345884.1:4046318-4046563 GCF_000622305.1 Nannospalax galili
TGTGAGCCACCAAGCTTGGCTATGGTATTTTTTAAAAAAAAGAATCAAGAAGAAATAAAGATGACTAAGAAACACCTTAAATGGTGTTCAACATCCTTAGTAATTAGGGAAATGCAAATTAAAACCACTTAAAGGCATCGCCTTACCCCAATCAGAGTGGCTAGGGTCAAAAGAATAAATGATACCAAATGCTAGTGAAGATGTGGAGAAAGGGGAACGCTCATTCACTGCTGGTGGGATTGCAA
>NW_008345884.1:4046674-4047254 GCF_000622305.1 Nannospalax galili
GCATATACCCAAAGAACTCATCCTATTGTGGAAACACTTGTACATCCATGTTTGTTGCTGCTCTTTTCACAATAGCTAAGAGATGGAAGCAACCTAAATGTCCCTCAATTGACGAGTAAATAATGACAATGTGGTTCATTTATACGATGGAGTTTTATTCAGCAGTAAAGAAGGATGAAATAATGAAACTTGCAGGTAAATGGATGGATCTAGAAACTGTTATACTAAGTGAAGTAACAGATTCAGAAAAACAAACGATGTATGTTCTCCTTATATGTATCTCCTAGCACCAAATCCTTTTAAATTTCAGGTCCTTTTAATAAGATGATGCTATACAGCAGTCCCTTCTGCATGAAATAACTACCATAATCATGACTTCGGCTGAGCCTGATCACTAAACCTAGTCACAATTGGGCTTGTTGACAGTTGTTCTCATTCATTAAAGGAGTGCCAAGCAGGGTCACTGGATCCTTACCTGAGTATCCAGCCCCTCTTCCCAGCCAACTAGTCCAGCCTTGGAAGACAAAAGAAAAATGAGGAAGAACCCAATAGAGGGATGCTTTTGGAAGCCCTTGTCAAG
>NW_008345884.1:4047328-4048900 GCF_000622305.1 Nannospalax galili
ACTTGTAATGCTAATTACTCTTGCCTTTACTTCTCCTTCACATTGCCTATTCATGATTCAGGGACTTTCTTTTCCCCTTAGAGACAAGAGTCATGCAATTTGGGAGTCTTTTAGATAGACCCACTGAAGGGGTACTCCAGTTGCCTCACCCTGTGTTCCTGTTCAGCATGGAAGAAGCCAGAGTGGTCTGCGTCCCTATTCCCTATTGGCGATTGGGGTAACCCCTTTAGAGGGTGGCGTGATAAGAATAGGAGGTAGGAATTGGCTAGGCAGTTAGGGTAAAAAAGACCCCAAAGAAATGTAGCCTAAAAGTAAAATGTCCTTGGGCCTATTAGCAACACAATCTGTTCCAAAGGCAAAAAATGTCAAAATATCAAATGTATTTGGGAGCTTGTGTCTAATCATTGGAATATTTTAGGGTTACCTCTTCAGAGGGGGGAATGTTGGAGGGGAGGGAGTGGGCATGGATTTGATCAAAACACCTTATATGCATGTATGAAATTCTCAATAAATTTTTTGTAAAAGTTAAAAAAAAGAAAGAAGGATTTAGGGAGTCAAGATGCAAGACAGTAACATTCTGGTCAATGAAGGCATGACTTGAATTCTGAATGTAGCCTACTACATGGGATTGGAGAAAAGGCACTGTTAGGTGCTGGTGGAAGTGGAGAGCTATAGAACAAAAGAACATAGTGACTTGCACTTACTAAGCTATAAAATGTAGAAAGAGGAACAAATTTGGTAATGATGACTTCATTTGGAGTCAGGTGACTTTTGAGGGGCCAGGCATGTGAATCATCAGCAATGGCTCAGCACCTGGAATCTTGAGAGACAAAGAAGCCCAGGAAGGGCAGGAGAGTGTGAGGGAGGCCAAGATGCTCTGGAAGCATTATCAGAAAGCAGGTCAACCTAGCTGAAAGGAGCTGTGAGGGGAGAATGGAATCGCAGCAATCAAGAGAGCACTTTTAATGGTATTGAGATGACTGGAAAGAGTCCATTAGGTTTGACAATTAGGAAAACATGTTTGCATGTTACTCGGAATAGGTCTTGTGAAACAAAATAAAACAAAAAAGCCACCACCAGGGCCTGGATCCTCCTTGTTGGGAACAGCATTTAGTGAGATGGTAACTATGACTTCTTGTGCTCTTTTTGTTGTTGTTGTTGTTTTTTTTTATTTATACTTGCTTTATATAAATATATTTTTTCATTACAGCATTTAACATATTCAATAACAAGTCCAGAGAAAAGATGCATCTCTTTCAAAATTGGCTATAAATTTTTAGGTTCACAGTTGAATTAGTACAGTTAGTTATACAATATTGAACTCAGATACTTGCTTTATATTTTTAATGATGCCCTTTTAAAAGTATTTTGCAAAATGAAAGGTGTACTGAAATGTTGTACAAGAAAAAAAGAGAGGAGACATAGCTACATTGTGAGGGTGGAGAAAGGAGCAGGCACTGGGTCACTAGGCAGCAGACTGAGAAATGTGACATTTCTTATTGGTGTGTCATGGAACTGTGGAAGAGTCGCCATGGAGCCTGACTTGGTATGTCTCTCTAATCAAGTCCAGCT
>NW_008345884.1:4049699-4058949 GCF_000622305.1 Nannospalax galili
AGGAGGGCAAGGAGCAAAAAGTGTCCTTTGTGTCCCTCTGACCCAATTAGTATAGATCTCAAGGTATGTCTGTTAAACATCCAAGAAGGTTAGTTCCACCATTCTGGCATTTTTAATTACTGTGTATCATGCAGATAAGTCTTGGTTAATGACCAATTGGTCTCAAATAAACCTTATCTAGAGATATTTTTCTTGATCTGTTATGTATAATTTGTCAGTAGATTGTAGGAATAATATGGTTCCCTCTGGTTTTTGTGACTAGCTAGGCATTGTTTCTCTCTTGTATCGTCTCCCCACTCTATCATGGTTTTCCCACTTAAGGTGCCTGCACTTCCCCCCCTTTCTTCCTTACTAATACCCTTGCTCCCATGATCCTACCTCTGTTGAACTGTTTCTTTCTCCTTATCCCCTAGGTTCCTCATATACCCTTACCTCCCCCCTCCCTTAGACTAACCCAGTTTTTATCCATATCTCCCTTATGAAGGCCTGTTACCTACTATTCTTCTCCTTCAGGTTATTTCTTTTCCTTTACCTCACTGTTTCCTTACCCTTGTCCTGGTTCCTGCAGTTATGTCTGTTTGCATACTGTTACTTCACTTAGTATAACATTTTCTAGTTCCATCCATTTACCTACAAATTTCATGATTTCATCTTTCTTTACTGCTGAATCAAACTCCATCATATAAATGAACCAGATTTTCATTATCCACTCTTCAGTTGAGGGATGCTTAGGTTGCTTCCATCTCTTAGCTATTGTAAAAAGAGCAGCAACAAACATAGATGTAAATCCATTTTCGTGTTAGGATTACATGAAAACAGGAGGATGATTAGAATCCTTTGAATACCAACTTATAAAGAATGTGGTCCAGTGGTCACTCTGTGGATGAGAAGGCAGGTGAGATTCAGTTCTACTAATTCTGGTGATCTTCGCATAAATTTCATGGGTTCACTTCATATTATGAATGTTGGGAAGTGACTTGGAATCTTTGTAAATTCATATTTGGAGTTCACATTTTAGGATAAGTAAAACAAAAATAGGGGATTTAGGTGAGGGACACTAGAAGGCATTTTTCTTTCTTGTTATAACCATTTGTAGTACATAAAAACATTTATTTCTGAAGCTACCTTAATAAGTTAACTAATAGCAGATATAATATAGAATCATGGCATTGAGTGTTTCATTTCATAATTCAATGGTCAAAGGATTAGTCATTTCTTCATTGAAAATGATTTATAGCCACCTTTGAAGAGTTTTATAGCAGAAAAATACTTCACATGCCTTATGGATGAACATATCTCACTAAATGCGAGATAAGATTTGTTTATAATTTTTTTTGATCTTGAAAAAAGTGGACAAAAATGGATTCCTGATTGTAAAAACTGGTTCTTGAGAGAGTAAGATTTAATATCTTGGGGCTGGAGAGATGACTCAACAGTTAAGAGCACTGATTGCTTTTGCAGAGGACCCGGGTTCAATTCCCAGCACCCATATGACGGCTAACATCCGTCCGTAACTCAAGTTCCAGGGGATCTGTCACCATCTTCTGACCTCTGCAGGCATTGTACTACACTGGTGACCTTACACACAGACATTCAATACACTCATACATAAAAAAACTAAAAAAGAATTAATATCTGATCAAGGCCTTATTTGCCTTAGAGTATAAAAGTGGAACACAAAGTGTGGGGATGCTTTAATTTTGCCTGTTAGCCATGTTAAGGGAGAAGTAAAGTGTAAAACATCAATAACAGTGCCTTCATCCCAGACCCTCTTAGAACCCCAGGAGCCATGGGAATACAGTTATAACTGAGCTGCAGTTTTGCTGTGTGGTGACGTTGTTCTCAGTTGGGGCTGCTCTGAACTTCCTGGCCAGACCATGCCCTGACCTGAAAAGTTATTGTGAGAACACAAAGGACCACTTGTGTAGGTGGAAAGATCTCTAAAGGGCAAAGTGTGAAATGAACACTGGATTTTGTACAAAGAAATACTGAAAATAAAATGAGATTCTGTATTACTCCCTTGGTTTTGGTTCTGAGGTAATAGAATTAGATTCACAAAAAGAACTTTTTAAGAACTTAATAATTTTATCATTATATTTACTAAGACAAATACATGGGAAAGACATCAATAAATATGTAAAAAAAGAGAGAAGTTATGATAGAAAAGGTGGTGGATACACAATCCTTAGTGCATATTAGATTACATAAAACACATTATTATTATCCATTACTATATGTTACATAATGGAAAAGGTATAATAATGATACAAAAATAAAATATAGATGACTAAAACATTCATAATATGTAATAATCTCACAATAACAAATTAGGGTAAGAGAATATATAAATAGATACTACTTTAGTTTCACACATAATTCCTTTCATAATTTAGAAAAATACCAATTAGATATAGAGTTGGGGAGAAAAGTCAACAGAGCAAAGATGATAGTATTTAGCTACAAAGGTGTTGAATTTTTAAAGAAATTGCAACACAGAAGACAAACTCAAATAAAGGAAAAACCCTGTCATGAAACCCCCCAAAAGGGATGTATTTGTAACATGGCACTAATAAATTTAAAAATACTAAATTGAGAATTTTTCTCAGGTGTTAGTGCATGCCTTTAATCCCAGCACTTGGAAGGCAGAGGCAGATGGATCTCTGAGTTTGAGACCAGCCTGGACTACATAGTGAGTTCAAAGCTAGCCAGGGCTACATAGTGAGATCCTGTCTTAAAACAAAAAACGAAAACCAAACCAATAGCAACAAAGCAGAAATTATATATAAGAATATCACTTAATTGGAAAAAGATAAGTCCTCTACCACCACAGCCCTGTGAAAGGGAATGCAAGTAGTATTTGATGTAACTGGAAGTGTTCAATTCAATGGAAATTAAGGAAAACTGATTTATAGCAGTTCTTTATTAATGTTTTATCATTAAGAATTCAACCTAGAAAAATTTTAAATTCATCTTGTCAGTCTATGTATATATAAAGTAATAAATTTAATTTCTTTGGTCACCCTAGAATTTTATTCTAAGGAAATAAAACTGAAGTAAAAAAACAATGATGAACTCTACATATGAAAATGATGCTTCAGTTTTTCTAATTGGAAGAATTCCAACAGCCATGAATATTTAAGTAAGACATTTGTATCTTCATGAAATGTGTTATAATCATTAAAAGGATATGAGCATTGCCTATCAATGCTGAAAATGTTCTTGAATTATGCTTAAGTGATATCAAGGTTTATAAAATGATAACTATGTAAGATATATATGTTATTATGGACAAAGATTGATCACTTATATAAGGGAAATAGCTATGTATGTGAATATTTGAAATTACATGTTTTGATTTTTGTTTTAGTTTTTTTTTTTTTTTTTTTTCTTTTTTTTCAGGCAGGGTCTCACTATGTAACCCTGGCTGGCCAGAAACTCCTTATGTAGACCAGGCTAGTCTTGACCTTACAGCCATCCATGGCCTCTGCCACTTGAGTGCTGGGATTAAAGGTGTCCACCACCATGCCTGACTGAGAAAAGGTTTTGAAAAGATTAAATATATGCCTATGGAATGGCCTATTAGAAGTACATAAGTAACCCCAGCTGACCTGGAACTCACTATATAGTCCAGGCTGGCCTTGATCTCATAGAGATCTGCCTGCATCTGCTTCCAGAGTGCTGGGATTGAAGGTGTGCACGACCATACCCACCTACTTTTGATATATTTTAAGTAATAGACACAAAGAATGCTTAAGAACAGTCAAGGAATTTTTTTTAAAGCGTAAAGCACATTTTCTTTTTAAAATTTTATGTGCATTAGTGTTTTGCCTGCATGTTTGTATACACACCATGTATGTGCCTGGTGCCTGCTGAGGCCAGAAGAGGGAGTCAGATCCCCTAGAAGTAGAGTTACAGAAGATTGTTAGTCCACATGTGAGTGCTGGGAACTGAGTCTAGCTCCTGTGCAAGAGCAGCCAGTGCTCTTAACCTCTGAGATATCTCTCCAGCCCCTCAAAGAATATGCCTTAAGAAAATGACTCTGTGCTGGATGGCTTCAGTTGTCAACTTGACACACCTGGTAGAGGGAACCTTAACTGAAGAATTTCCTCTATTGGACTGGCCTGTGGCCATTGTCTATGAGGCGTTTTCTTTATATATTGAGTTTTTAAAATTTCATATAATGTTGTCTTGATCACTGACTATGGGTGAGGCCATCTCTGGACAGGTGGTCGTGTGCTGTATAAAGAAGCAGGATGAGTACAGGCCAGAGAAGCAAGCCAGTAATCAGAATTCCTCCACGGTCTGCACTTCAACTCTGCCTTCAGGTTCCTGCCCTAAGTTATTGTCCTGACTCCCCAGTGACAATCTATGACCTAGGAGATGTAAGGTAAAATAACCCTTTCCACTCCAAGTTAGTTTTGGTCAGTGTTTTTATCACAGCAACAGAAAAGCAAACCGGGACGACAAGCTTATAGTATCAGTTAACTCAGTTGACTAATAATCTTGTACTAACCTAGTAAGACCCATGCAGCCATATCTAGGAAGACTCATACTAAGAATGAACCAACATGTTCCCTTTGTGCCAACCTCTGTTCTCTGTCAGTGGCGTTATTTCTTTCCCTGGAGAACTAACAGGGTAGATGAATCTGGCCATAGTCTTTGCAGCCAGTCTTGATTTGGGTATTTCTGGGTCCCAATTACTTAATCTCTCTCTGTCTCTGTCTCAGTCTTGCTCTCTCTGTTTCTGTCTCTCTCTTTCTTTCTGCCTCTCCTTATCCCTGACTCTCTCTGTCTCTGTCTTTCTCAGTTTCTACATCCATGAAATAGAATAAAGTAGAATATTCTCCAGAAATAGTCTTAAGAATTTAATGCATTGATATTTTCACAATATAATAGTGTCCAGCATAAAAGAAGCCTTTCATAAACCATTAGCTATTGTTTCTGCTATTGTAATCCTTATTTTCTAAAGCAGTTTGAAGTGATTTGAACCTTGATGTATCTCAGGACAATGCTATACTTATAGGACAAAGAAACCTTCCCATCCTTAAGAAAACTGCACTTTTAACTTCCCAGATTATCTAATCTATGAATCTGTTCCTTTGCTGTTTACAGGAAGGGAATAAATAAGATATTTCTAGAAAATCAGAGCATGACAGTACAAGAAACTGAATGGACACAAATGCCTTGAAGTAGATGTACAAAGATCTCCAGTATTTATAGGAATATGAACAGGAATGTGCCTTTTCACGTTTTAAAACATAATCACTGCCAATACCCGCCTGGAGAACCCAAAAAACCTTCCTTGCTCCTCAGAGACTCTGCCTGTCACCCACTCACCATGGGAAGTTTCAGTGAACAAACCTAAGCAAAACTGAATGCGGGGATTGGGGTGGGGGTGCTGAGGCAGAACCTTCACTGGTTTAAGGTGAGCTTGAGCAGCATTGGGAGATCATGTCTTGATGACGATGATGGTGATGAAAGCGTAAGGGTGAAGATGGCTTTTGTTTTCTGAGATAAGAAATGTGATTATGATCTTAGTGTTTCCCATCTTTTCACATAAAGGAGTTGGCATGGATACCCTCAGTTCCATCTGGAGTAGGAGGATTTCTTTGAAATGGTGTCATTACTTATTAACTCAGAAGTGTGGTTTCGCCTTAATCAAATCCGGCTTTTGTAAAGTTAGGAGGCTGCCAATGAATATATTGTCAGCTCAGTGTATGCAAGATCCAATAGACCAAATATTGAAGGTGCTTGGTGAGAAGCCCACTGATCAGGAAGGGCCATGCTGAAGGCAGGATGTAATCTGTTAAGAACCATCAGAGAAGGTGAGTGAAGAGTGAAAGTTTTCATGAAGGAAGAAAGTTACTGCCAAACATTTAAGGAAGAGTCCGACTGCTTTGGCAGAAAGGAGAGTGGAGATGGGGTATAAGAAGCAGATATAGACATGTCTTGCATTCTGTCTAGCGATATGTTTAGAAAAACATTTACTAAAATGTTAGTAGATACTTCCTTCAAGTGGTTGGACTCCTATTTTCTTTTTCTTTCTTTCTTTTTTTTTTTGAGACAGGGTCTCCCTGTAGCCCCAGCTGGCCTGGAGCTCCTTATGTAGATCAGACTGGCTTTGAGCTCACAGAGATCTGCCTGCCTCTGACTCCTGAGTGCTGGGATTAGAGCTGTGTGCCACCACACCCAGCTGGACTTTCATTTTCTAAAAAATGTATTCTCATCATGCATCTCACTTTTATAGGAGGGAAAAATGAAAAGGCTTTTTTATATTTGAAGGGAAAGATGTCTTGTTGCTATTTCATTGACTAGATAGCTGATTGGACATGCATTGGTTAAGAGCATAGGACATGAAGCATCAAATTTACAGCTCTTTTGGCCCAGTGTATTTGACATTTAAGCTTTCCCCTACATTTTATTATAAGACATTTCAAGCGCACACATAAATCAAAATTGAAGTTGAGAGTGCCAACAGCATCCCCCACCCAGACTCCATCCACGTTTTTCTAGACTTGCTTTTATTTTATCTCATCTACCCAAAGTAAGATGGACATCAATTTCTTATTTGATAGCAAATTTTAAAAATCCCCTCAAGTCTCTCTGCACACATATACTCAAGACTAGCCCAGAACCTCCCAGAAGGCTGGTATATATTTAATCTAATTTCCATCACCATATCCTGCTCCTACTCCAAACATGTCCAAAATAAATTGCCTACTGAGAGGAAAATGTTCACCAAGCCTTACACTGATCCTATATATCCAGAACTGTGCACTATATTCAGCTCAGAATAGTAAATCCAGAAATGGAAACCATTTGCTTGGAGGGGGGTATCTATCAAATCCAGTGTTTTTAGGGACTAAACAGGGAACGCTAAGAATAAACTTGTGTAAGATCCTCAATCACATTTAATGATGGAGACTGACTCACTCAGCCTCGGTGTTGGGGAAGGCAGCAAGGAGAAGCACAGCTACCCAGCCTGGGGCAGCTGAGTTGTTGGTGGAGGCAAGGCTTCTCCGTTCAGCTTTGAGCTCCCAGGAGCCCCGGCTTTTATCCAGCATCTCTCCTGTGTCTCTGCTGTGCACTGAGTGCTCTTAATTTTTTTTTTCAAGGAACAGGAAACAGCATACTATCAAACAACATCTTTCACTGCAGATATTTATGAATGCAATATTTATTACCATTCAGTTAAATATAGATCTTAATAATGAAATCAATAAATACAGATTACAAATGCAAAGATGTATGAGTTTCTAGTTTTTGCATTTCTTGTCCAAGAAAGCATTATTCTCCTAAGTCTAGATTGATTATTTACATGCAGTGAACCCAAAAGAGAAACAAGTTTCTAAGTGATCTTGGGAATGTGCCTACTACCCACTTCAGGGGAGAAGTTGGCTTAAGAATTAAATAGAGGGACTTACCATGTGAAGGGGAGAATAGTGAGGAAGAAAGGTGATGTGACTCCTCGCCTTGCTCTGCTTATCCAATTTAACAGTACTTTCTCAGGTTAGTTAACTCTTCTGAGAACTGAAACCGTCTGCACTAGGCATTCTCAGCAGCTTCAGGTGTACTCTGCTTAGACAGTTGGAGTTAACAGTAATTCCACCCTCATAGTCATTTCTTTGCCTAATAACTCTTTGGAAACTCCCTGAGCCACCTTCCCCCACCTCCTAGGTGACTAATCTGAACAATATACACATCTCAGTTATGTTATGTCGGGATTGCCATGCTTCACAATAGGAAAGCTCCACTCTGCTCTAAAATGCTGTCTCATGTGGTTATGGGTTTATGTGAAAATTAGTTTCTTTGGGGTGAATGTCGTCTTGTGATAAACTCAGCTGGTGTTTTCCCCCCTCCAAGCTGTAGTGTACGAAACTGGGAGTAGTTCTTCTGGATTCCTTCCATGCGTTGCTGAATCAAACTGCATTCATGTACGTTAAGCCTCCTCAATGTCTATCAAATGTTCTTAGTAGATTTCACCGGAATTCTTTCATCTAAATGCCTGTTGCAAATCAAATTCAGCAGATGTTTATTTCAAGTTGACTTCTGTAGTCTTTGCCAGGATATACATAAGGGTTGAATTTATTGTTGGTTTATCTGTTTTTGTAACTCAAATTTGAGTGTAGAATAGGGAGTTTCTGGTTTTATAATTTCAGGCTTAAGAGACATGATAAAATTTTGATTTTTTAAATGAAAAACATTTTTATCAATATTTTAAAAGAACATATAACATTTTGGGGGAAAATCTAGGTCTTTTATGAAACAAAAACTCTCAACATGTTGTAAAGAAACAAGGAAGCATTCTTTAAACTCTAAAATTCCCCTTTCCTAAACACTTTGACCTAGGATTGTTTTGTAGGTTCTTTGCATATTTTGCCCACAAGTAAATATTTTAAAATAGTTTTGCATAGTATTTGCTGTATGTCAGTCATTATTTTCAAGACATTTATGTAGAAATCATGCAATCCAATTAGATAAATATAGTGACTTATCCATTTTACATATGGGGAAACTGAGTCACAGAAAGGCTGCATTACTCAAAGTCACATAGCTGATAGTGAACAAAACGGAAATTCACACCCAAGAAGCCCAGCCCTAGAATGGATCATTAATTTTTTTTTCACTAAAAGTTTATCAGTTTCTACCTAGAATTCTAGACAAAATGGCATGAGTGAGGATCAAAATGAGCTAAGCAATAAATGAATAACTAAAATAAACTTTAGATGTTTCTATGATTTGGGGAATTAAAAAAAAATCCGAGCTCCAGTGCACCATGCTGAGAGTCTCAGACTGAAGCTCAAACAGCTGTTATTTTAAAATTTAACAGATAGTTCAAATGTGTAGTCAGGCTAAGGATCGCTGATCCAGAACCTCTTTAGCCAAGTCTTAGTACAGAAGACCATAAATGCTATTGTGCCTCAGAATCACCTACAGGGCTTGTTACAGGGCTCTACACTTGGTGCATCTCATTCCCAGTTTCTTATGCAGTGAATACTGGGTTCCATTAAGTTATTGGGTGACATGGATGCCTCTGGTTTAGGGAGCACACTCAGAGAACTCTGTCTTAATAAGCTGGCAAGGTGTAGTGGTGGGAATATGGAAGGAACTGGGTTAATTCTCCCAATATCACATCAGCCTTCATGATGACACATTTCTCCTTGTTTTTTTTTTTTTTTTTAATGTATTTACTCTTTCATAATTTCATACATAGACGTGATACATTTTGATCAGAATCCCCGTTTTCCTC
>NW_008345884.1:4059200-4061325 GCF_000622305.1 Nannospalax galili
AGAGAAAGGAGGAAGAGAAGGGAAGGAAAAGTGATGGAGAAAATATATTAACTTTAGGACAGCAAATTAAAGTTTTGAGGCTCTCCCTTTGACCTAATCATGTGCCAGCAACAGACTAAATAGGAAATGAGAAAGCTTTAAGGACAGTTACCCTCATAAGAACACAAATATTTTGATGTCAGGAAGAGCATAGAAACACAGTAAGCCTGAGGACTGTAGAGGGAGTTCGTGCTGGGTATGAAAAGATTCATATGTTCAGCTCCTGTAGGGCAACCAGGGTGCCTGAGCAAGACCACCCTTGGAACTAAGGTCAAGTGAAAGAGCCCTTGTCTCCTCCTCACTGCCAAGAAAGATTAAACGATCTGCTACTACTGAGACTGCAGGAATCATCCAGTGGTTTTCAGCCAGGTAGGATTTTGCCCTCCCACCAGAGACCATCGTAGAATGTATAGAAGTGCTTTGGGTTACGACAGCTGGAGTAGGGAAGGTGCTCCTGACATAGTTGGTAGAGATGAGAGATGCTGCTAAACCTCCTACAAAAGTGCTGAGGTCAAGAAAGCCTACGCGGGACATCAGCCCATAGCTGGGGCCTACTCTTGATGCTGGTTGACAATTTAGCAATGGATGTGCCAAATTCTCAGTGTTATTGTGAACAGGATCATCTTCCTGTGAATATAGATCTGGGTCTGGGCTGCAGTCCTACAGAATAAGTAAGAAGAGATAAACACAGCACCTTCGAGGGTGGCATGAAGCCACATTAAAAATATAAACAAAGGCTGGAGAGATGGCTCAGTGGTTAAGAATACTTGCTGTTGTTCCAGAGGACCAGAGTTCAATTCCCAGCACCTGTACGGCAGCTAAGAGTTGTCCATGACTCCAGTTCCATAGGATCTGCAACCCTCTTCTGGGCTCTAAGGGGTATTGGACATATGTGGTACACTTACATACATGCTGGCAAAACACTCATATACATAAGATAAAAATAATAAATAAAATGTTTTAAAGGGTACAAACAAACCAAAAGCAACAACAGGGGCCGGAGAGACGTCTCAGTGGTTAAGGGCACTGGTTGCTCTTGCAGAGGACCTGGGTTTGGTTTCTAGGATCCATATGGCAGCTAACAACTATAAGTAGTTCCAGGGTATCTGACTCCCTGGAACTACTGATGCACTTATGTACATGCAAAACATTCATACACATAAAATAAATAAAATATTTTAAAAAATTAATAGCAACAAAAACCTAATCAACAGACTCCCCTCAAAAATTTGTCTGCAGCACAACATTCTAAGATGCAGGGCCTTCACAAGAAATAGACCCCAACAAAACCAACAAGTAAAATATGGGTTTACCTTATATTAAATTAAAAAATAGTAATCTGGGAACTGGAGAGATGATTCAGCAGTTATGAGCCAGTACTGTTCTTGCAGAGGACCCGTTTGGTTCCCAACACCCACACTGGGCAGTTCACGGCTACCTCCTATAACTCTAGTTCCAGAGGATCCAACACCTCTGCCTCCAAAGTTACTTGCACATATCTACACACACACACACACACACACACATATACATATATACATACAAAAATACATATACATACACACATGCACATACATAACACATATACGCATATACAGAGAGATTAATTTAGATTATTTACATTCAGATAAACTATCATTTAGGAGTGAAAACTAAATACAGATGTTTCAGTCATGCCAGGACCACATGCATCGTCATATATAATGCTCGTTTTCAAATTGCTGTCCTGAATGTATGGGAGTACATATCCCTCTCTCTTTGCCCTGTCTAATGGAGGCATACCATGTGACTTACTTAACTGTGAGTGAAAGTGATGTTCATCTTCTCCAGGAGGAATTTTAAGAATTGGAAATAGATTTGGAGGATGGCGGTCAAGGGGCAATCCCACTGTATTTAGACCCTTCTTGTGTTTAGGAGGATAATAATGGGACTACTGAATAAATTTGAAAATTATTAGGCAGTAGTCAAAATTATATGTTTGTGCAAAGATATATAAGAACCCAAAGCAGAAGCATAAGATGTAAGAGACAGTGATAAACATGGGGCTTTATGGAACATAGAGTTAGGAGTCTAGATGTGTGGGAGA
>NW_008345884.1:4061345-4079604 GCF_000622305.1 Nannospalax galili
TATATATATATCAGAGGAGGCACTGGAACGAGAAGGGGAAAGAAGACAGGCAAATGAATAATGCAGTCCATTGTGCTGATGCATGCCTTTGGTACCAGCACTCAGAAGGCAGAGATAAGTTAATCTCTGCTGTAAGTTCCAGATCAATCTGGTTCTAGGCCAGCAATCAGTTATCTATATGGAAACATATTAGATACCACCTCACATCACAAATGTAAACAAAATCTTGGTGATTTGAGACTTAAATGTCCATGCCAAATCCATAAAACAGTTCAAGGAGAAATTAGGAAAATGACTTTAATATTTGGGAGTATGGAATAATTTCTTTAACATCAAAACAGAAATGAAAAAATTTTTATTGTAAAATTTGACAGCACTAAGATTTGAAATTTCTGGCTGGTGTGAAGGCTTGGTTTAGTGGATAAAGGCTCCTGATGCCAAGCCTGACTTCCTGAGTTCAATTTCCAGGACCCATACGATGAAAGGAAAGAACCATCCCCCACAAGTTGTTCTCTGACCTCCACATGCATATTATGGCATATGTGCACCCCATCAACCCCCTCCATGCACATAAGTAAATAAATGCAATTGAAAAAAAATTAAATATTTCTATATGAAATGACATAAGAAAACTTATAGTAAAATGAAGTAATTTTTTGAGAGAATAAACAAAGCATGTAGCTGACACTGGATTAGTGTTTAAAATATATAAGGAGGGGCAGGAGAGATGGCTCAGTGGTTAAGAGCTCTGGCTGCTTTTACAGAGGACCCAGGTTCAGTTCCCAGCACCCACATGGCAGCTAACAACAGTCTTTAACTACAATTCCAGGAGATACAGTGCCCTCTTCTGACCTCTGTAGACATCATGACATGGATACACTTACAAACATGCAGGTAATATAGTCATACACATAAAATTAAAATATTAAATAAAACAAAAAAAAGGAATCTTGCAAACTGTCCCCAAAAGATAATCCCTAACAAAACAGAGAAAGCACAAGAAGAGACAGTTGATAGGAGGCTAAGTGAATGGCTTGTCAGCCAACTTGTAAAAATATGTTAAATTTCAGATAAACTCACAGAAATTAAAATTAAAACAGCTAAGCATGGCATTTCATTTAACAAATCTTTAAGCCCCATCAATAAATATGATTATACAAAGTTTGAGAGATGATGTAAAGAAATGGTAACTCAGATGCAAGGCTGGTGGGAGGTATTTGTTAGCACAACTTTAGAGAATCATTTGCCAACATTCAATAAATTTGAGGCTTCAATATCTTCCGTGTAAAAGAATGTGCATACTTAAACTGGGAAAATTGAAAACAGTAACAAGAAATGAAACATTGGCAAATAGATGAATGAATTGTGATAGGATTGTATAGCAGCTCAGTTGGTGGAACCATAGCCTCAAGGCATCCTGATAAGTATGTCTTAAAATATGCCCATGCACAGTAAAAGAAAGCAACTCACAGAAGTCCTTTTAAAAATCAGACAAAGCCAGGTGTGGTGGTACATATCTTTAATCCCAGCACTTGGGAGGCAGAGGCAGGCAGATCTCTTTGAGATTAAGTCCAGTCTGGTCTACATAGCAAGTTCCAGGCCAGGAGATTCTGTCTCAAAAAAACATAAACCAAACTAAAACCAAGCCAAAGAAAACAACACAAAACCAAAAACCAGACAAAATATTATCATATCCTGTTTGGTAAGTACTTATAGATGAAACAATGTATAAAAACATGGCTCTTACAATGGCTTGGCTGCCCATGGCCTGGTTGGGTGCAGCTGCCTTGGCCTGTCCTCCTGTACCCCTGGGGAACTGGGGTGTCAACCCTTGGCTACAGAGCTGGGTCAAGTGAGGTGGTAGACACAGCCAGGAGGTGGTTGCAATCACCCCAGTGTCATACCCTGGTGTGCCCCAGAGGTCAGGTGTGCAAGTGGCCACTGTACAGCACACCCATAGTCTGCCCAGCCATCATCATCATCATCATCCAGTGGCTTTGAAGGCCTGGCTGTAGTCCTCAGCAGCATAATAGGAACCTGAGAAGCCTACAGATTTCAGAAAATAAGCTAAAGGACACTAGTGTAAAGTCGTGTGTGAAACTGTGAAACATCCCAACTGCCACTCAGAGAATCTTGGTTTGGAGATCTGTCAGCTAACTGTGCTTGCTCTGAGGACCTAGTTTCTGTTTTTACCCACAGAAAAACCCCATTGGGAATTAACCTGTTGAAGAACGCCTTTGTCCACATTGAGGCCATTGTGCTGAGTGAGGCCCGGAAGCAGCCAAAGTATAACCTACAAGTACTTGGTCTTCAAATAACTGACTTTGATGAGGAAACCCAAGTGTTTTTCATCTCTGAGGAAGAGAGAAATACCTACTCGACAATCCTAAACAGTGTGTAAGAGAAACAGAAAGCAAGTGTGAAAATTCCATTACAAGAAATCTGAGTGTATTTTGACTCAAAACCACATAGTAAGGAAAAAAGTGGGCCCTTACTTTGGCTCATCTGTGTGTAAGAATTATGGATCACTGACAGTCTAATGAGATGTGATTTCTCTGGCACTCAACTCAGATGTGTTGTATAAGATGGATAGAGTTTTTCATTTGCTAATAGAGGACATGAAGTTGGGGAGTTGGGAGAGTAGGGAAGGTGGGTTAGGGTGGGGTAGTAAGAAGGGGGAAATGGGGAGGGGAGAGTGGGGGGTGGTAAGGTGGTAGAGATGGAGGAGGGGGTCTGAATATGATCAAAATACATTGTATGAAATTCTTGAACCAGTAACTCTTTTTTAACTTAAAAAAATAAACCATGGCTCTGGGGGCTAGATGCTGCTTTTTTTTTTTTTGGTCTTTTTGAAGCAGGGTCTCCCTATGGCCCCAGCTGTCCTGGAACTCACTATGTAGACCAGACTGGCCTTGAACTCACAGAGATCTGCTTGCCTCTACCTCCCAAGTGCTGGAACTACAGACGTGTGCCACCACACCCGGCTTAGATGCTACTTTAAAAAATTTTTTTATTTTACTTATTTTTATTTTATATGTATGAGTGTTATGCTTGCATGTAGGTAAATGCACCTGTGTTGTGCAATGCCTGTGGAGGACAGAACTGGGATTACAGACAGTTGTTAGCTGCCATGTGTGTGCTGGGATTAGAACCCGGGTCCTCTGCAAGAACAGTCAGTGTTCTTAGCCACTGAGCCATGTCTTTAGCCCCTAGATGCTACTTTCAAAATGAGCATTCCTTTGCAGAGGGTAGGAGGAATATAGAACTAAAAAGAGGACAAAAAGAGAGCTTTAACTATTTCCTTTTTTAGTTTGTAAATAAGCGACAATGTGCTAATATGTATTAAGTGTTGGAGGTGGGTATGAGAACATTAAATTCAATATATACTCAATATTATACATATATGTATATATATATTTTTGGGGGGGTCTTTTTGAGACAGGGTCTTCCTGTAGCCCCAGCTGTCCTGGAACTCCCTATGTAAACCAAGCTGGCCTCGAACTCACAAAGATCCGCCTGCCTCTGTCTCCCAAGTGCTGGGATTACAGGCATGTGCCACCGCGTCCGGCTATTTATATTTTTGAGACAGCCTCACTATGTAGCTAGGCCCGCCTTAGACTCAGGATCTTCCTGTCTCTAGCTCCGCAGGACCGGGAACACCACTGAGCTTCATTATACTATATTAAGAGGACACAAGAAGAAAGAAAGGTCAGGTGGAATACACATTCAAGAATTAGGGAAGTGATAATGAAGTTACCAAATCAAGAGCTAGAGGCCCATGCCCACTCCCTTCAGAACAGTGGTGCCACAAATTTTGTGTGTCTCAATCCATGCTCTGAGAAGTGCCTTTTTTCCTACCCCTTTCATGGACATAATGCATAAATGAGCCGGGCGTGATGGCTCATGCCTTTAATCCCAGCAACTGGGAGGCAGTATCAGAGAAGCCAGCTTGATCTACATAGCAGGTTCCAGGCCACTCGAGACTACAGGGAGATCCTGTTGCAAAAAACCCTATATATACATATTACTTTTTACATAATGGGCTTTCTGCATAAGGTAGGGGTTTAGAAGTACAATTGTCATGGGCATCTTCTAGCCCTGGTTCTCTTGGGACACCAGCTCAACTGGCCTCCATTGCAATCCCTCAATTTACTTGAATAGCCTAGGCATAATTTCTCCTCAGAACTTATTCTCTAATTTTGTGATATTCAAATTTAGGGGTCATAATTTTGAGGAATGTGGGGAAAGTTGCTATTTGAGCCTCAAGCCATGATCATAGATATCTGTAGAGGACACACTTTTCTTTAGAAGGAGCCTTATTCAAACGTGAACCAGTCCACAGCACCCCCAACTAGCAGTGCTCAGGCATGGAGTGAGGGCTCAGCCCATTTCCACTGGATGGTGGAGTGACACCTCAAGCACATTGCTTTTGTTCGAAGCTCACAAGTAGAGTGAAGGCTCCATGAGAGGAGAAAACAAACCAAGAACCCTGAACTTTTTACTTCACTTTTCAAAATCTTCTAAAGTTTATGCATGAAACATCTTTCTGTTTGCTAGCTATGAGCTTATGAAAAGCTTAACATATTATTTGAACATCTGCTTCTCCATTTTTTCCAGAAAAATTTACAAATAAGAAGAAACTTAAAATTACTTCTCATGAAAGGAGGTATCATTCTATTATTTCTATTTCAGGACTGTGAAATTACCTGCTCTGTCTAAGGTCAGATGTTGGATCCATTGCCTCTGCCCTCCCATTTTTTAAATTCTAGAATCATATTAAGAAGAACATCAGAGAATACTTAGGCCAATACTGAGCTGCTGGGGAGGGAGTTTCTGAGGTATCTGAGTCAAGATCCCTCATGAAGAAATGTGGAGACTGAACCTGGATCCCAGGATAGGCCCTGTCTGTACCCTGTGTACACAGCTTCTTGAAAATCTGGTGTTTTTCCACTTATCACACCAAGTCCTTTTGTGCTTCATTCTCACAAATTTCTGCATTTTCCTTACCAATAAGTTGTAGAGAGAGGACAAGAAAAGGCTGATTTCCCACTACCCATTTGGCTCAGGATATGGTCCTACCGGTGGAGGATGTCTCACCTGGACATTCCTTCCTGGAGGGAGCAAAGGCTGGTTATGGTGGTAACACAGCAGAAGAGCTTGGGCGAGTGGAGGACTGAGTGTGGATGGGAGGTCCTTAATCATTTCACCCCTCTTTCATCCCAGGGCCAAGAAACACAAAGGCTGTTGTAGCCCTTCAACCTCCATCCCATGGGCACCTGAAATCCTTCACTTGGGTGAGCACTCTGAAAACAGGACATTCATGGTGGCCATGGTGGAAGCAGCCAAGGCAGCTGGTTCCTAGTTCTGATAGGGATGGTCCATGTGAAGAAAGCCCCCTTCTACTCCTGAAGGCCAGTCCTGGGCTTTGCTTTCCTGTGGAATCTCCTATGGCTCTTTCTAGAATACAGCATAACAGAGAACACCTCAGGTTCTGAGAACAGGCAGACATGCTAAATTCCCAGTCCTGATATTTAGTAGCTGTGTGACTATGAGCGAGTTATCTACTCTCTCTGAGACTTAGTTTTTTTTTTTTTAGCTATAAGTGCATAATGGCAATATTATGATTTAGGAGGGAAATGTCCCTTATAGCCGGTATGTTTGAATACTTGGTTCCTAGTTGATGGAACTGTTCTGGGCAGTTGTGGAACTTTTAGGAGGTATGGCTAGCTGGAGGAAGTTGGTTACCAGGGTAGGTATGCCTTACTGGTTATACACCAGACCCAGTTCCAACAGAGCTAGTCTACTGAGCTACGAGCAAGCAGCTTCATACTCCCACTGCCAGGAACAAGAGCTGGTCCCACTACCACACCTTCCTCACAATAATGCACTGCATCCTCCCTAAACTATGAGCCAAAAGAAATCCTACTTCCCTTCAATAGTTTCTGCCAGGTATTTTATCACAGTGAGGAGAGAAGAAACTTAATACAGGCAGTCAGTGTCTATAAAGATGATTATAGGCTTTAACAAGACAGTGGATCTCGGGGCTAGAAGGATGACTTAGCAGTTAAAAACCACTGGCTACTCTTGCAGAGGAACAAGGTTCAGTTCCTACCACCTGCATGGCAGCTAACAACTGTCTATAAACTCTGGTTCCAGAGGATCTGAAACCTCTTCTGGCCCTGTAAGCATTGCATGACAGGTGCACTTACATACATGCAGGCAAAACACTCACATACATCAAATAAAGTAAAAATACAAATGAATTAATAAAAAACTAAGACAGTGTATCTCAAAGCTCACCAGACTTAACTGCCAACTTACTCTCTTCTTGTGTTCCTTAGAAGTGTCCTTACCTTCTTAAGAAACTATGTATTTGGGGTTGGAAGGAAGGGGATCAACCTTCCCTCAGTATCTGGTATATGCCTTTTATAAATGCTTTATAATTACATCTTGCTGTCCACATTGATCCAGTAGGAAAATTCCTAACAACATCAGCATCACAAGATGAAGAAACAGCTTGGAGCTTAAGAGACTTCTGAGATGGCATAAAACTAGAAAGCAAAGTTAACATATAAGGGGCAGAAATGCATATTTTTTTATTATACTACAGTGTCTTTAAAGAAGAAAAAAATAGTCTCTATCTGCAATTGTTATAGGGTGTCAAATGTGATGCTGGAGGAGGGATAAATTGTGGAGAAAAATGTGTCTTTACAAAGTATAACCTTGATAATCTGGAAAGATAGGCGTGCATATACAAAGGTGGGCACATGTATAGACATTTCATGGAGACATTTACTTATTATGTCACAATAAGGAGTAAATTTAAACTGCAGTGTGTGGGTCTCTGGATAGGATTCCTTTATTTAACCTCACTCACCCATGGCTCAGGGAGTATTGTGGAAGAGGGAGCAGAAAGATTGTAAGAGCCAGGGCTGGTGCATAAACAAAAGGAAACAGAGACTTTTGGGACACTGGAAACTTGTTCATATGAACTTGCAACAATGGTGACAGCATGCACAAGACCCATGTCAGACAAAAATACCATGAGGGAATGAGGGAAATGGGCAGCAGGCCCCAATCCTAGCCTAGGAACTATTAGCAACTGATTACTGCTGGGTGAGGGAGAGTAGATTTTCTTTAAGGGAGAGACTCTAGAAGGACTGGTTAGACTCCAGTAGATGAACTTGCACCAAAGGGCATCTGGGTACAAATGCTTGACCTGATAGGACTTAACAAATATGACAGAATGAATGAATTCCGGTGGTGGTGGGGTGAGTTAGGGGTGTGTGGATGGGGGAGGGGGATCTAAATTTTATTAAGTTCTATTATATGAAATGCATAAAAATGCAATAAAATATATATTCAAAAAGAAGTATATTAAATGTGTCCTCAAGAAAATTATGTGTATTAGAAGTCTCAAATAAGTGTATTTTTATTTACTCATTTTTAATAGATCTGTCAGTAGAAAAACATCAATGTTTGTGATGTGTGTTTTCTATATTACTGTGAAGATAAAAGAAAAACTAAAACAAAAATAGCTGAAGTGTCCAACTCTACTATTCTAAAGAAAGAAGAAAAATAGAAATAAGAATAAGCAAAAGAAGAACTAGAAATCTCCAACCCTATGAAAATGATTAAAGTAAATTATATAATTAATGAATAATTGTTTAAAATGGCCTATCATTAAAAATGATACTATAACTTAGATAGTATTCAAGACATTTAAAATAGGGTCTGGAGAGATGCTCAGTGGTTAAGAGCAATGGCTGCTCTTGAAGAAGACCTGGATCTTGTTCCCAGTAACTGCATGGCAGCTAATAACCATCTTTAGCCCCAGTGGGGATCTGATGCCCTCTCTGAGCTCTGTGGGCATTATGGGACACAGGTGCATTTACATGCATGTGGGTAACACACTCATACACATAAAATAAAAATAAAATATTAATAAACTATATTTTAAATAAAAAGCAATGAGGAAATGTTTTATAAAGTGTGATAGAGCAGAAAATTGTATTTATTAAATATGCATTTAAAATGATTAAATTCTAGAATATATACAAATTTAAAGATTGTACCTTAGGTAATAGAGCTGTAGGAAGTTTTGTTGTTCATTTCCATGACTCTATATTTGTAAGAAGTTTTTTTAATATGTTTACTTTTACAGTAAGAATCTATTCAGTTAAAATTTCTTTTCTTCTATTGTCATCTTGTTTCCCCTTAGAAAATCCACATACTACGGCCCTGTGTAAACTATAGTGCCCTTGTTCATTTTCGAAGAGGATGTCAGTAATTAAGTCAAGCTGTTTGCTTAATGGACCCAAAGACAGTGTGGAGAGACTGCAGGATTTGTCATGCCTCCGATGTGTTGTGGCTGTTGGAAGGGTATGTGCTACCATTTCCTCCACCACTGTACACGCCCCTCCCCTATGACTCTGCAACTCTCACTGGGTCTGTCTCTCTTCTTGCAAGCTTACCCTCCCTCACCTCTACCCTTTCTTTATCCTGGTTTGAAGAGCTGTAGTACTACAAACACTTCTGGATGACACTTTACCCTCCCTATTCCAACTGAGTAGGCATAGGCATCATTGTCAGCCCCTGTCTTCTCACTGGACAGCACCAAAGTTGTCTTTATAACAAGAGCAGCACATTTTTGGTCTTTGGTGGCTGGGGAGTGGTGTGCAAATATGACATGATATAAAAATGGCTCCTTATTTGAAGTCAGGGACAAAAATCCCACATACATTTTAGGAGTCAAATTTTTATAAGAAACACTGGGAAGCTGTGAAGCATAATATTAGTGCTGTAGTTTGGCTACATTATAGCTTAAAAACTAGATTTTTTTGTGGTACACCTGGGAACATACTCACTATTTTAATATGCTTTAAATGATGACTTTTGATTAACTTTGGGAACACAGCCTGTCCCTAAGGTTTGGACTATTTGGGTTTTGTTTTCTTTCCTAAGTTAAAATAGCAAAATGCATTTTACAAACAAGAAACTCCTTTTGCAAAACCTCCCATGTACCAAGTAGCGCACCTCCACAGCAATACTGCCCAACACGTCATTGGAATCCTCATCTGAGAGCCAAAGCCTTCATCCCAGGAACCGTGACTATGGAGCTGGTATGTCCCCAGCTCCCTTCAGAGGCAAAGACAAAGAACTTAACTTTCCTTTCTGTAAGACACGCTCTTCTTCCCTTCTGACAGCTCAGTCAGAAAAGGGAACCCCTGAAGTTTCACTCTCAAAGGGCATAATAGACTCAGCAGCTTAAGAACAACAAGGGGCAAACAGGGGCAGGGAGAACTTGGCCATGACCCTCCCCTCCCTCAATACAGAAGATTAGCATGTTTGCCAGGAGACCAGAGAGAGTCATAAAATTCATTACTTACCATTTTTATTGGGAAGAGCTGATGTGCCTGGCACACAGTGACCCTGCGGATGCTGTGACTCTGGCAGTGAATGTGCAAGTTAGCTCTGAAGAGTGTACTTCCTTTTCTGAGCAGTGTGGTCTGAGCAGCCTTCACACATTGATATGTGAGGTTGTATTTGCATGTTATCTAAGGCCAGGAGCATTTGTATAACTGGACTGTTTGTTTTGTTATTGTGGTAACAGCAGAACAGAGTAGGTAAAGTTTTTGGGAGTCTGAAAGATCAACACCAGGAGTTTAAGATGTACCTGGATATCAAATTCTGTGTGTTACTAGCCTGTTTTTATTTAAAAATCTTTATTTAAGGATACATATGTATGTGCATATCTATTTGTCTATCATCTATCTATCTATATCTATCTATCTATCATCTATGTATGTATGTATGTATCTATCTATCTACCTATCTATCTATCATCTACCTATCTATCATCATCTATCTATCTATCATCTATCCTTCTATATCTATCCATCCATCCATCCATAAAGGACTCATACTAAATTGTCAACAGTGGTTGACTTGGATGGAGGTATTATTCTAAGTAATTCTTGCTTTGTATTATGCTTAAGTTTTCAAGTTTTCAATTCTGAGTGCAAAACCCTTAAGTACAAAATAACTACAATAGTAAAGAGAATAAATGAATTCTAATCACTTAATCAACAACTTTAAATATAGAACTCATGTTGTGGAATTTAAATGGCAGAAATATTCATAAGCTTATCACAGAGTATCATTCATTCAATATATAAAGTAAAGAAAATGTCACGGTCGGGTGTGGTGGCACACACCTGTAGTCCCAGCACTTGGGAGGCAGAGGCAGGCAAATCTTTTGAGTTCAAGGCCATCCTGGTCTACACAATGAGTTCCAGGTCAGCTAGGGCTACAGGGAGACTCTGTTTCAAAAAGACCAAAAAAAAAAGGTCAAAGTAAGCTGGCGTGTTCGTTAATTTTGGAGTGATGTCTGTTAGCATCTCATACTTTCATCTTTCACAGTGCTGACTATATACATACTGAACTAATAGAATTAAGTAGATAGAGTTAAGGTGATTTCATTATGTTCTTGGTTGGCACCCTACCCAATCAGTCAGAGCACCTTTCTGACTACATCCTGATATATGGATTTAGCTCCTTTATTTTGAGTTAATTAGTTTTTTTTTTTTAACCAAAGTAAGTTCAAAGGCAAAGATGATCTTTGGTTCCATTGTAAAAGAAAGTAGTTGATGCCTTAGCTCTTGGGTGCAAGTTTCTTGCTCTTTAATTTTTACACATACTACAATGTTTATTCAGCACAGGGTCACTAAACTTTTCCACTTGATGCTGAGCTAATTCTAGTTACTACAATGTTTATATAAAATAAAACTCAAAAAGAAAGATGTTCCCTATTACTTATTCCTTAATATAAAAGTAGTTTTTAAAAAAATCAAGTTGTGATAGAAATATAAACAGCATCATTGTTGGGACAAGGCAGCAAGGAATGGGGCAAAAAGAGCCTGCTTTGAACCTTTAGGTGCGGTCAAGGGGGTGGAGCTTCTACATGGTTGCAATCTAGGGGTGTGGCCAGGAGTCTGAAATTGCAGGGCTCCTGACACACAATAAATGATGAGTGAATACAAGAGGATGCTCAGAGCGAAACAGAAGTGTGGAGAGCACTTATTTAGATATCATACATTTGCAGACCAGGGCCTTGGAATGGAGCCAAGCTTTACCTTGACTAGAAACAGGTTGTTGAATGGAGGTTATCATCTTGGAGGTACAGCTTATGGTTGAAAACATGGTCCTTAGGTAGGCTGCATACCAAACTCACTTGAGAATCTTTTCAAATATGCCAGCATATAGACTTCACCTCAGCCACTAAATCAAGATCTCTGGGGTTGAGATTCCACTTTAGTATGTGTTTAAACCTCCCAGATGATTCCAAAGTTTGAGAGAAATACCCTAAAAGGAGAAGAAGGTGACATAACAGGAGGGTGGAAATCTGATCAGCCAGCTAGCCTTGCAGGCAGGAGCAATCCTGGTATCAGACACTTCACTGCTGAACTTAGGAAGATTTTGAGCCATGTGCTCTGGAGCTGCTTGCTCTTGGTCCTGTCTTTCCCTTTATAACATAATCAACAACTACAATAACTACAACAACAAAACCACACCGCCACCACCTACCTCTTTAAAAAAAAAAACTGAATAAAAATCACATGATGATCAAAAATCTAGCAAATTACTTGTTAGCAGTGCAGTCAATTAGAGTCTTTGTAAAGAGAGCTTTCAGTTCTAATTCAGTCATCCAAATTACTTTAAACTTGTGCTTATTTCTTATGCAGTTTAAGATATAGTTTTGTAGTTACTGAAATTTAGCATTCTCCCAAATACATATTTAAGAAACATATCTTAGCTGAGACAGGGAAGGGAAAGGATTGTGCTTCCCAACTTGAACTAAAAAAATCAATGTTTTTATTTTCATTTTTTGGGACTTCAGAATATGTGTGAACTATCACACCTTCGGGTACGTTTCCTGTGAAGTCAGTTAAGTACCAAGGTCCTGAGCAGCACGATGAGACAGGAAATGCACAGAAAATGAGAGACAATACCTACGTGTTCTCTGCTACAAAAGAGAAAGCTGTGTTTTCCCAGCCCAGGGTCTGAAGTTTTTCTTGCTCCCGGAAGGGTGGAGTCCACAGGGAATGCAAAGTGCTGATGATCCCTCAAACAGTACAGTCCACACTCTCCTTTCATACATTTGCATGGGAGGAAACAGTTTTTATTCAGGCACTAGAGAAATGAACTGCTTCTCCAGAGCTGATGGTAGAAACTGAGGAAATGCTGACGTCCAGAGACATTGGGTGGTGAAAGGAAACCAACTGAACTTTAAAGTCAAATCCAAATAGATCAAGGAGAGAGCAGTGACAAACTTTAACACGAGTGATCATGTTTTAAAAACATGGTTAATATTTTATCCGTGAGACCATCAAAGGAGCATGGTTGACATTGTTAGCATAGAATGTTGGAAATTGTTACTCTTTCTGACAGCGTTTCATCTTTATAGCCTGAATGAGTAACCTTTTAAGGAACAAATGGCCAGATATTCTGTGTGCCCAACACTAATACCCCTAGAAAGAAGAGCAGAGAATAGAGAGGAGAATAGAGAGAATAGAGACTCCTCCAGGGAGTCTCCTCAGATATCCCTTCTCTCTTTTTCTGGGCTGTGGTCACAACACATGCTGCTCTTCTAGGATGTTTATCTTTTAAAGTTCTCTAATTATGTCACAAAAATTGGGTTTGACTAACTAGATTTGTACCTACTCAGTGAGGATTAGTGTTCATCCTACCCTCCTCACTCCCAGATCATAAAATAGCTTTAAAAAAGTCCTCTTTGGAGAGGCTTTCAGGTCTCTGGGAACTTGCTCATTGAACTTGAAACGATGATGACAGCATGCACAAGACCCATGCTGATTCAATCAGACAAAAACCCAGTACAGAATGAAGGAAATGAGCAGCAAGCCCCAACCCTAGCTGAAGAACTTTGGGCAAGTGATTATTGCTGGGTGAGGGAGAGTAGATCTTCTTTAACAGAGTGACTCTAGAGAGGCTGATTGGACTCCTATGGACGAACTTACATTGAGGGACATCTGGGCACAAATGTTTGACCAAATAGGACTTAACATATATGACATAATGCATGAAATCCAGAGTGGGGGGGGGCTATAGAGGACATGAATGGAGGAGGGGGTCTAAATTTGATTAAGAGCTATTATATGAAATATACAAAAACTCAATAAAAATATATTTTTTAAAAAGTCCTGTTTGGGGACTGGAGAAATGACTCAGTGCTTCAGAGCATTGGCTACTTTTACAGAGGACCTGGGTTTAGTTCCCAGCACCCACATGGTGGCTAACAACCATCTGTAACACCAGTTCTAGGGGATCCCACACCCTCTTCTGTCCTCTGCAGGCATTGCATGACATGGGTGCACTTATATACATGCAGACAAAGCACTCATGCACATAAAAAAATAGTCCTGTTTTACCTTCTAGGTTCCTTTTTGAATCCAATTAAAATATGGCATGGTTTTGCATACTAATATTGCACGTGCACATCATCCTGCAAAACCCATCGTTGTTGGGATGTGCAGAGAACCCTCAGCTGAAACAGGGCCAAACACTGTGAGATGGTTGCACTGCTCTTCGATGAGGAAATTAAAATACAGAAATGATTAGTGATCCTCACAAGTTTCCAACCTAGGAGCCAGGTCAGTTAAAACCATTATTTCATAAACTTGTGTTTTTATTAACAAACATTTAACTGTGTCAGCAAAGGACAACTCAAATTCAGGAAACAGATTCATAGGAATCAAGGAAATTCTAGTTTTTCTGCTTGGCTAGATATGGGTTGGCCAAGAAGGAAGAAAGCCAGAACAGGCGGTTGAGGGGAGTGTGCAGGGAAGAGTGGCCCATCCTTCATTAAGCCTTTCTCTTTCACTTTCTGTTTTAAAACATGAGGTTCCTCCCATGTTTTAGGAGAGGAAGTTGTGTTTCAGAACACCAAGGAGCTGGCAAAATTAACATTAATCAACTTCAGAGAAAAATGGACTCCCCCTTTGTTCCTAATATATTTGAATAGAATGAGAAAGTTGTGTTTACACTCAAGAAGGGCAAGGAATAATTGTCATTCCAGCGCAATCCCAGTCAGATGTTTACTAAACTAAAATGTTTACTGAACATGGATAATGGAAAATAATCAGGCTTAAGGAGTCTTTTATTAATCCAAGTAAATTGGATAGCAAAAAGACAAAGGATACAGCTTGAAGAGGACTTCGATACTCTATGTTTTTGCTCTTTTGTTCATGCCTTACCCTTTCCTCAGATCTTTGGGGACTTGATTCTCTGTGGATATGTTGTCTTATTTCTCTTCAGTTTCTTACTTCTTCAGTCCATTCACATTTCTCTCAGGACAAGCCAAGTGTAATCTTTCTGTCCTGCTTTCTGTGTCCTTTACACATTTGAAGGAAGGAAAAGAAGTGGCACACACCTTCAGGAGGTTGGGCTTCACCTTTACCAACTTGTCAATGATATTCTGCCTCAGTGGACAGAAGATGGTCTCCCATCTTTCTCTTCCCTTCCTTCCTTCCCTCCCTTCTGCCTCTGTTAGGATTCAGATAGCCCTGCCCCCTCACCAACAGGGTCTCAAGGACTTCTCATGTTCCTGAGAAAAGAGAACCGAGCTGATAAGCACCTTGGTCTTTGAAGTCAAGAGAAGCAGACTTTTCTCCACTGTTTGGCAAACACAGCAAGCTTCCCATTTGATCTCTAAAGAGAACAGGTTTTAACAGTCCCCCTCTCCACACCCCACTGCCCCCTAACTTTAAAAAAATACATCTTCCTGCCTTCTGCAGGAAGCAGAAGCCTCGCCCCTTAAAAAAGACCCCAGCTCAGGCCCTGGGCAGACATTTTCCCTTCCTGGAAGGGAATCTGTCCCATGTGTTCCTTTGCTAATAAACTCTGCTTTCTCCTGATCAACCCTATTTATCATATGGCTACTTTTTTATCTATCAGCCTCCTTCCCAAATTTCCTTGCCAACAGGAAGGATAAGCCACAGGGGTTGGAAAATAAACAGGTGTGCCTTGCAGTTTTACAGACTGAGAGAAGATAAGGGAAAAATGGTCCTATTCTCTGAGATCTTTCCCTGGCCCATTGTTAACTAATTGCAGGTACAAATATACTCATTTTCTTAGTCTGCCTCTTGCCTCCTAAATGCTGCGATTAAAGGCATGCACCACGCCAGCCCTAAAATGACCTTTAAGTTTTTACTTTTTCCTTGAGTTTCTCTCTGTCACTGGACTCTATGTATCTTAGAATGACCCTATTTTTCCATTTGAAATGTTGCTCAATTTAGGATCCATCAGGCAAGAAGCCTCCTTACATATAGTATTATCTGACCTACTCTAAGCTTATTCACACATGGGTGTAATCTACTGCCAATCTTCTTGTGATCAGAGCAGGAATGTTTCTATATTTAATTCTGTGGTATACTTTGGAACTTGGTGCTGTTACTTAGTAATGCTACTAGGAGAACTTTTAGTCTGACTCTGAAAACAAATTTATTAGAACTTGATTTTTAAACAATTCAATGTTGTATTAGTCAGGGTTCTCAAAAAAAAAAAAAAACAAACAGAACTGGTGGTAGAATGAATACATACACACACACACACACACACACACACACATATATATATGTATATGTATTCATATCAGCTTAGTTCACTGGATAGAGTCCAAGTAGTCCAACAATGGCTGCACCACTCTGGAGAGGCTGAGAATCTGTAGTCGCTCAGTCCACAAGGCTGGATATCTCAGGAGTCCCAATCTAGCGCTGAAGGTCTGATGAATATCAAAAGATCAGCTAGTCTTCAGTCTACAGCAGCAAGACGAACTCACCAGCGAGAGAGAAGGCAAGCAGCAAGAAGCCAGGAATTCTCCTCTGCCATAGCCTTTTATACGGGCTGCTGTCAGAAAGTAACACCCACATTTAGGGTGTGTCTTCCAGCTTCAGATGGTCCAATCAAGAAGATCTCCCTCATTTCAGTTAACCCCAGATCCAGTCAAGTTGATGCCCAGGATTAGCCATCACAAGTCCACCCCTTGTCAATTTGACACCCAATAGCATCTCTCTATGTCATGCTTAATTTTCAAATGAAAACAATGTTGAGGTCATAATTTCACCTAACATGATATAACTATCCCATCATACAATGACCAATGCATTATATATCTTAGAGTAGGTGATAAGGTCTTCGAGGAATGCTTAGTCCTTTAGTGTCTCATAACCCAATATAACATTTAATTCTGATTCTCTTTTCTCTTGTTCTTGGTTTATTGACTTCAGTAAGGTGCCATGTGGTTTGGAAAAAATCACTAAATCAATGAATAATACTGGAAAGATTTCATATCTACATGCAAAAGAATGAACTGGAGCTGATATTAAACAAGATAGAAACAGCATAGACCAAAGACTAAAATATCAGAGCTAAGAAATCTACAAAACAGATAGCAGAAAACAGGGAAAAAAATTTGATAATGCTGACTTTGGGGCTAATGATTTCTTAGATATGATACAAACATCTCAGCAAAAGAAGAAATACACAAAATTTACTCTATTGACATTAAAGGCATTTTCACCATCAAAAGACACTATCAAGAGATTAAAATGCAAACTCCGGAATGAGAGGAAACATTTGCAAATCGACCATTGGATGAGGGATTAGTAGCCACAATATATAAAGAATTCCTACAACAAAACAACACAACAAATTACCTGACTCAAAATAGGCAAAGGACATGAAAATATTTTCACTCAATCATACAAATGACCAATAAGCAAATGAGAAGATGCTCAACATTCCTGATTACCAGAGAAATTCAAACTAATACCACATTGAGAGAGCATTTCACACTCATGAGAATAGCTATTATTAAATAAAAGCAGAAAATAACAAGTGTTGGTAGACTATTGAGAAATTGAAGCTTGCAGTCATTGTTCCTGAGAATGTAAAACTGGTGCAACTGCAGTGGAAAACACTTTTCCTCAGGAAATTGGATAGATATAGGTTGACATATGATCAATAACACTGCTTCTGGATATATATATATATATATAGATATAGATATATATATTATATATATTATTTCATTATTTTATATTTTATTTTTATTTTTGTGTATGAGTGTATTGTCTGTATGTGTGTAAGTAGGTGCGTGCACCCGTATCATGCAATGACCAAGGAGGTCAAAAGAAGGTGTAGGATCCTCTGGACCTGGAGTTATGGATGGTTGTTAGCTGCCACGTGGGTACTAGGAAATGAACCTGGATCCTTTGCAAGAGCAGACAGTGCTCTTAACTGCTGAGCCATCTCTCCAGCCCCTGTTTATTTATTTTTGAGACAAGATCTCATGTAGCCTTGAACTAGCCTTGAACTCATTATCTAGCTGAAGCTAACCTTGAACTTCTAATCTTGCCTCAATCTTGCTACTCCTAGGATCACAGATGCATGCCACCTCACCTGGTTTTATGAGGTACTGGGGCTTGAACCCAGGGTCTCATTCATCCTAGGCAAGCAGTCTACCAACTGAACTACATCCCTGCCCCTACAAGTAGAATTGAAAGCAGAGACTCAATGAGATAATTGTATGTATGTCAGAGGAACATTATTCAAAAACTGAAATCAATCCAAGTATTCATCATGAATGAATGGAAAAACAAAATATAATATATACCTAGTATAATTTAGCTCCTCAGAGCAATTGCAAGGCTTCATGTAGTGTCACAGGTCCATAATTCCAGAAGTTAGGAAGTAAAGGCAGAGAAAAATGAGAAGTTCAAGGTGAGCCTTGGCTACATGAGACTATCACGTAAAAACAGTTACATTCTGATGCATGCTCCAACAGAAACAACTTTGACACAGTATGCTCAATGAGTTAAGCCACACACAAAATGACAAATGCCCTGTGGTTCCATTTGTAGGAGATGCCTAACATAGTCAAATTCCTAGAAAGGAAAAATAGGATAGTGGTAGCCAGAGCTGGTGGCGTGGAGAGTGGAAAGTTGTTGCTCAGAGTTTCAATTTGACATGAAGAAAGCCTTCTGGAGATGGTTGCATGCTAATGAAAATGTACTTAATGCCATTGAACTGCATGTACACTTAAAAATGTGTAAAATAGGATTTTTTGTTTTTGGTGCTAGGGATCTGAAAAATCTCTTTCCTGAGACTACATATATATATATATAGTCTATATATAGGAGAATATATATAGTCTGTATATAGGAAAAATATATATAGTCTA
>NW_008345884.1:4080962-4097162 GCF_000622305.1 Nannospalax galili
ATAAAAAAAAAGGCAAAGTAAAAACCCAGCAAAGCTCTGCCTGTTTCTTAGCCTGCCAAGCCCAAGGAAACACAAATATTCATTTAATTACTCTGTGTCCTTTTGGTAACCACCCATTTCAATAGTTGATCAGCGTGCAGGTTTTGACTATGGGGTTATGAGCTTCAGAGGACTATTGTCCTCATATGTCCCTTTCCCAGAGTGGTTGCGCATCCCTTCAGAGAGCACGTGTGGGATGGGGCAGGTACACTGAACTTCACTGAGTGAACTAAGAAATATTCATTTAATTACTCTGTGTCCTTTTGGTAACCACCCATTTCAATAGTTGATCAGCGTGCAGGTTTTGACTATGGGGTTATGAGCTTCAGAGGACTATTGTCCTCATATGTCCCTTTCCCAGAGTGGTTGCGCATCCCTTCAGAGAGCACGTGTGGGATGGGGCAGGTACACTGAACTTCACTGAGTGAACTAAGAAAGGTGCACCGGCTTTTCCAGACAGGGGGAAGCACAGAATCCCTCTTGCCCAGTGGCTCATGGGGCTTCTAATTTGTAGAGGTCCTCTCTCGGGTTAGAACTAGAGACTTTCTGCTTTGCATTCATCACAGCTGGGTTGTTCCTGGCATCTCAAGGGCGCACCCTGCTGGAAAAGTGCTCTCCTTTGGTAAGAAGCTGGAGGATTGTGCCATCAATAATGAATCTGGTGAGGGTGTGTGGCTCAGTGGTAGGACGCTTACCTAGTGTCTGCGTAGCTCTGGATTTGATAGTCAGCACATCAAAACAAAACAAAACCAAAAAACAGCTGAGTCGGGAGTGGAGAGAGTGAACCTGGACCATTCCCAACAGTTACAGTCCTTTCTGGATTTTGATAAGCCAGGAAGTTGGCCCAAGGGGGTCTGGTAAAGTTTCTGCTCTTTTCTGTTTGACATTTGTAATTCTTAAGCATTAAAGGAATTCTTAGTAGTTACTCTAGTAACCCCCCTTGATCCAGAGGCTCCCATATCAAAACCTCTTAATAGTGGATTGTCTAAGAATAGAGCCCAGAATTTATATGCACTCATCAAATCGTAGTTCTTTCTGGTCACTCAGTGTTTGGGGACAGAGGATAGGGATTCTTTTGAGCTCCCTGGAAAAGTTAAGCCCCAAAGGACCCGGCACTTTTATTTTTAGAGCACTCTCCCCAGATCAAACTTAATATACATATATTAAAATGCACCCTGTAGCCAGTAGCTTTTTTGTTTGCTGTTAAAAACCTTGAAAATTATTTTTAAAAATTTCACCTTTGAAATTATTTGCTTATGAATAATTTAGTTACTCGCTAATTACATGCATTTTAAAGAATTTCTGTGAACTGAAAAAAGCCTAAATTCATAGATGTATAAAATGTTTAGTAATAAAAATAATGTTGTCATGCCTACTGTTGTTGGCATCTGATTATGCATTTACTAATTCTTTTTTTTCATTTTGAGCCTTTCCCTGATCCTGGTTTCTTTATTATTTCCTCCCTTCCTCCTTCTTTCCCTTCCTCCCTCTTTCCCTCCCTCCTTCTCTCCCTCCCTCTTTTCTTTCTTCTTTTCTTCCTTTCCCTCAAACCTTTACAAAATCAGAGTTCTCAGAGCTCAGTGGGTAAAAGCACTTGCTGTAGATCTGAATTTGAATCTACAAAACTCATGTAAAAGCAGGGCTAAATAAATAAATAAATAAATGGAAGGAAGAAAGAAAGAGAAAAAGAAAGCAAGAGAGCAATCATGAGTTTCTGTAATCCCAGCATCTAATGAGGAGATGGGAGGCAGAGACAGAAGACTCCTTAGAAGCTCAAGGGCCAGCTAGTCTGGTGTCCATATTACATAAGAGAAAAAAACCCAAGCCCAAACCAGACCCACCCACCCCCTTAGACAACAACAAAATCCTTGTCTCAAAGTGGAGGGCAAGGACCAAAATGGGATATTGTCCTCTGACCCCCACATGTTGTGTAGCACATATGTGCCAGCATTCACACACACAAATGTGCATACACCCACCCACCCACACACACACACGTAAGTTCACAGGCCTTACGTACTCTGTCATCTACTGGATAACACTGTGCAGCCAATTTTAATCATCTCCTTAGGTAGACAGCCTTACCTTACCCAACTCAAGTCTTAACTCATAGACTAAACTGTACAAAATTGCTAGGCTCTGCTTTGTTTGCAAAATAGAGGCAATTTCACAAGTTTAATCTAATAATTTTTTATATAAATACTGCACCTTTTCTTCCCAGACACATAGAATTAAGTTGGACAGCAAAACCCAGTAAGAGCAGAGTCTGTTCATGTGGTAGGTGTTCAGCATTTGACAAATGAGTGCATGCATGTATAAATGAATAAGCCAATGAAACAACTGCATAAGTAGAGCCAAATTACATGGTACAGACTTGGTAATGGAACTAGTGGACTATATTAATCATACAAAGCAGCCTGGCACTTACTTTAAAGTCTTTTAGAACAACATTCTGCTTTTAATTTAATTTCATTTTATTAGCAAGAGATTGGCATTGCCTGTGGGAAAAAGCAGTCCTGGCGTATTTCACTGCTGGCTGTTCATTAAGGAATTAAAAAAAAATAAATGGAAGCATTATAGGGGTCAAAGAGGGGAAAAAGCATTGTGGACCAAAAAGAGAGAGGTTGGTAGGATTTCCATGAAGCAAGCTGCTTTCTTCTTGGCAGTAAGGATTATCTCTAGCAAAAGATGTTATATTGCAAGGTCTTGGTATTTTTCTTGCTTTTATTTGTCCATGTGATCCCAGATCTCTTTTTGCTTGAAGGAGAGAGAGACTGGCAATCCTAGACAGAGCAAAAGGGTGTTAAGTCTTAATGATAAACAAATAGGACTTCAACTTCCAGATCATGTACCCATGCATGTGTTCTTTTCTCACTCTTTCATATCCTAATGGGCGCACTGTCTAGGTGCTGGGGCTGGAATGATGCTTAAGACACGAGTATTGGGGTGCATTTCCAAACTTGAGGAATGTTGGAATAGTAAAGGGAAGGTGAGCAGGGAACATAAGTAGAGGGCCAGTTACTGGAAAAATGGGAAAGTTTCGTTGGACATGTTAATTGCTTTACATTCAGGATAGTGCTTCTCTATTGTCACTATAGACTTAAATAACCAGTAGAGTAAATGAAGAAAAGAGAAAGAAAGAAGGAAGGAAGGAAGGAGGGAGGGAGGGAGGGAGGGAAGGAAGGAAAGAGGAAAATAAAGAAAGGAAGAAATAAAAACACAAGAAAACGGTAAGAGGGAGGAAGAGAGAAATACAGTAACTACAATCTGCTTTTCCTTTATATTTGTTTAAATATTCTGCTTAAATAATATATAGAGGTAGATGTTGTTAAAATGACACATTAAAGTCTGGTTGTTTATCTTTACCATTCACTCGATGAGCAGCAATATATTTAGGCTATGATATGAAGTATAGAAGCAGATCACAAATTAAGAGCTCATTCATATTAACTAACAATGGAATTCATATTCTTGTCCTTAATAACATCAAAATAAGTTGATCTCACCTTAATACTGTTTTTGCTTACTGATTTCACAGGCAATTCCTTTAAATGAGAATGGGCAGGAACATAAACACTGTCCATCTAGCAGAATCACTGTACCTCCATTTTGACATGGGTGACATTTTTGTACACTGAATTCATCCATATAATCTCCAATGGCTCTTTCCAAGTTTTGTTTCTTTAAGTATGCATCTTTTATTTTCAAAGGAACCAGATTATATATAGGAGACAGCTGCAAGAAAGCAAATTACTCCATCTTACATCTTTTTCTAAGAGGAGCTTGTAAAATACTCTAAAATCATTGTCTCACTCATTCATTAATTCAGCAAACACTTGTTACCTGATATGATGTTAGCTTTCAAGACCATAATAGTGATCAAAATTAGTCAAGATGTCTGCCATCATGAAGGTTCCATTTCAAAATAAAAAAGATGAGAAAGGGCATGTGTTATCAGAAATATCATTAAACAAATTAGAAGCCTAAAGTGGGAGAGGATACTTGTAAAACTTTCAGGAGAGAATAGGCTCACTCCAAGAGCATGTCAAGAACTTCTACCAAGCCAGCACAGCTGTTTACTTATCCTTCATTACATAGAACCTAAGATTTGGATTCCAGTTATGTTCTATTTATTTAGAAGAAAGAAAACTCTTCCTAACACCACATCGCATAGACACACACAGGGTAAACATGTGGTACAGTTATTTTGATTTCTTTTGAGAAGATATTTATCTTGTTTCATCCTTCAAAAGAAAGTCAAGGCCAGATAAGCTAAGATATAGGAATAGAGGGCCATGGAGGAAACAGCTTGGATAAAACTACATAGAGTGTCCAAATAGATAAAGATGAAGGACACACACTAGCAGCAGTTTCAGAGAAGCCTAAACAAGGAGTCAAAGCTACCACAGGCAGAGGAAGGTTAAAATGCACCCCTACAAGTCTTTCTGCTAAGCATACCTTTCTTCTCTTATTAAGGAAGCTGTTTTGAGTTTTTCTCCTATACCTGCTAACTTTCTTGTCTTCCCACCATTTGTAGACATATCTAAAATAAACTATAATCTATCATAAATCTTACTAAAATACCAAGTTTAACATTAAGTCCATTCAAATTTATTGCATATATCCAAAGTCATTACCTGTACCAAATGTGGTTCCTTGATTGAATGAAAATTATTTTTTATCCATACACCAGAGTTAGACTTTCACTTTGTTATTTGGGTACAGCTTATGGAGTACTGGCATACAGACCTTTAAAGATGCTAGTGCTTTTCAATATCCAGTGCAGGTCTGCTAAGAATTACACAATAGAGCAAAACAGTAGGTTTATTTACCACTCATTATAACCTCATAGTATTCCAGAATGATGGAATGTAGATTACTCGCCTATACATATGTAAGAGTTGTTTTGGGAAATGGGAAAAGAAGAGCTGAGAACAGAAAAGGTGAAGTGAGGCAAAAGTGACACTAATTAACAAAATTCAAGTCAGAAGAATCCACCATTTGCACGAGGTGGACCACAAGTTTGATTATATTTTCTAGTTCTTTGAATAAGACAAAACTGAATTTAAAAAATCCCACATATGTAAGAAAATTCACCTGATTTCCAATAGGAACAAAATGAAATTAAAGAGTAACATTTCCCATGAATTCCCATAAAAGGGACATTGTATTATGTAACATCCTTTCAGAAAATGAAGGAGTGAGTTACATAATCTTGTTTCTTATAATGCCAAAAGGAAACCTTACAGGAAGCCGCTATGCTAAATTATAGATATACTATCTTGCTGTTATTATTCTGGAGGAAGCTGGAAGCTTTATATCTCTCTGGCAATCAGCAATAAATGTTGCTTCTCTCAGCTGACATTTTAAAAATTCATTTGTAGCAACAGATATAAGAAAACAACCCCTGAAGTTCAGTTACCCAGGCTGGCCTTGGCATACAGCTCCTCCTACTTCAGCCTCCCAGTCAGCTGAGATTAAGGACCTGAGCTACCACATCTGACTTGAAGTCATAAATATATGTACATATCTGCTAAAGGCTGTGTTTCTATAACCTAAAGGGAGAACTGATTGCAATTTTCAGTCTGAATTCTTTCCTCATATACGTGAGGTAGTGCACTTGACTTCACCTTTTAATGACAATAAAATAGATGGAGGAAATAAAATTCCCCAATAACATATACTATAAAAAAATCAACATTTCTACTGGGCATGGTGGCTCATGCCTTTAATTCCAGCACTCAGGAAGCAGAGGCAGGTGGGTCTCTGTGAGATTGAGGCCAGCCTGGTCTACATAGTGAGTTCCAGGCTAGTTGGGGCTACCGTATCTCAAAAAAAAAAGTCAACATTTCTATGACTTAATCACACTGAGTAGTGAGCAAAGATTAAGCTTGTTTTGAGAGCTGAAACTATGAAGCATGCATGAACAATTGAAAGCTGCAAAAACAAGAAGGAAAACTCTTTCTATATACCAGGGCTAAGGAAACAGTAATGAAGAATATATCCCCTTTCAGTGAGCATGCGGAAAGACGAAGCTCAACAGCAATGACATTTACAGTTTTACAGTCAGAACATATTGTCCTGCCTCAAGAATTAGCAGAAGACTGTGACCTGTCAAGGGCATGTAGGCTGAACATTGTTATACCTTTATATAAAAAGGAGATGGGTCTGGTGGCTCACATCTCTAATCCTAGAACTTGGGAGGCTAAGGAAAGATGACTGCTGAGAGTTCAAGACCAGGCTAGGCTACACAGTGAATTCTGGTCTCATATAATGAAAATAAGACAAAGAACAGAAATGGGTCTATCAGTAGTATTAGCTACTCAAGAGGCCGAGGCAAGAAGATCGTAAATCCCAGGAGTTAGAGCCTAGCTTGGACAACGACAAAGAGTGAGAGTGTGGGTGAGGGTGAGGGTGAGGGCAGGAGGGAAGGAGGGAAGGAAGGAGGGCAGGAGGGACAGAGGGCAGGAAGGAAGGAGGGAAGGAAGGAGGGAAGGAGGGAAGGAGGGAGGGAAGGAGGGAAGGAGGGCGGGAGGGAAGGAGGGAAGGAGGGCAGGAAGGAAGGAGGGAAGGAAGGAGGGCAGGAGGGAAGGAGGGCAGGAGGGACGGAGGGCAGGAAGGAAGGGAGGAAGGAAGGAGGGAAGGAAGGAGGGCAGGAGGGACAGAGGGCAGGAAGGAAGGAGGGAAGGAAGGAGGGCAGGAGGGACAGAGGGCAGGAAGGAAGAAGGGAAGGAAGGAAGGAGGGCAGGAGGGAAGGAAGGAAGGAGGGAAGGAAGGCGGGCAGGAGGGCAGGAGGGCAAGAGGGCAGGAGGGACGGAGGGCAGGAAGGAAGGGAGGAAGGAAGGAGGGAAGGAAGGAGGGCAGAAGGGAAGGAGGGCAGGAGGGCAGGAGGAGGGAAGGAGGGCAGGAGGGCAGGAGGGACGGAGGGAAGCAGGGAAGGAAGGCCTGACCATAAGAATTGCTCATCTTTGTTCTTTTTTTTTTTTTTTTTTTTTTTTGAGACATTATGAACATCCCTCTCATAAAGACTCTTAGCTAAGATTGTCTTGGTTTGGAGGTGATGTCCAGAAAAAACAAGGACAGCCAAAGACAGATTGAAGAGCACTTGCCATTTTTGGTGCCTATTTTGTGCCAATCTGTGCTATGCACTACATGAACCATCTTAGTAAATCCTTAAAGGCACATGGAGATCTGCAGAATTTAGTGTTGTAGTGATCGGAAATGCCTCATACTTAGTGGAAAACTAAGTATGGGGAGCTCACCCAGATCACCTGCCTTTCTTCCCTGACACACCTCTTTGCAGGGAAACCATGGGAAGACATTTGAATGTTAACATTTTTGTCATATAAAGTCAACTGTTATCTGAACCCACAGTGACATTTAAGAAAATGACACTATCTTCTATCTGAAAAGAAACATTCTTTACCTTTTGACTAATGAGTACTGGAGCATCATTTAAGGATGAGGCCCAGTTTACAAAGTCAGTTACATCAACCATCTTGGCTCCTTTGAGAAGATTTTCTTTAAGTTGAAGTGCATATTTGCTGGTTCCTCCTCTTATGAATGAAACTACATCATCTATGATGTTATCACGGGTGATATTTACTGAGAAAAGAAGTAATACTTGAAGAAAGAAACATTTGCAGCTCTGTAGTCAGTTATCCAGATAACATTTCATAAACCTGTATTAATTCTTTTTAGTATAGTTTGTTTATTATTTATTTATTTATTTATTTATTTATTTATTTATTTATTTATTTATTTATTTATCTTTTTGAGACAGGATCTCTCCACAGCCCCAGCCAGCCTGGCGTTCTCTATGTAGACCAGGATGGCCTCGAACTCACAAAGATCCGCCTGCCTCTGCCCTCCCAAGTGTCGGGATTAAAGGTGTGTGCCACCGTGACAGCAACATCTATACTTTTAAAAAAGGCTATGCACTGATAAGCTGTAAAGGTTAGGCTTCTCTAGTCTAGTAGCAAGTTGATCTTGGAAGGTGATTTGGACCTTATCCTTTGTTAAAGGGCCATTAGCTCATTTAAAGCCTTGTTAAGATTAAGGGGAACAAGGAAACTTGTCCTCCAGACACTTTTCTACCAATGGCTTAATAAGTTGCCATAATAGATACACAAATGATGCTGTGCCTCCCTCATACAACAATGATACTGATGGGTATGTGTCCATAGGCCACTTGTGCTTATAGTGACTGAGAAATCACTGGAAAGACAAAATTGTTCTTAAGTATGTTTGCTTTTTCTAGCTAAAGAGGGTATATATACAGTAGAGTGCTGATCATGAGAAGCACTGCTCTTTGCTGCCTGCCCTTGCTTTCTGGTCAGCCCATACTCACCAACTCTACCATTGCCTCTCTTTATGCAATCACTTCGATTAACTCCTCCTGTTAATGAAGGTACATCCAACTTTTCAAGGAAGCGTAGAGAAAGATCCAGATTATACCCAAGGCACTTCTTTATATCATTCAGTTCAACACCTGTGTTATGGATTTATTTGAAAATTATTTGATACTATCTAGCAACATCACAAATAAATTCTAAACTTACTATTTTGTAGCAAATATGCGTAGGTTCATAGACATCATTACCAAATTCAGATATCATGTCTTCCTTACCTTGTTTTTGTATTAGATATAATCTATCCTTAAGAAAAATCATAACTAATCATAGTAACTCACAGCATAAATTAGCATATTAACTCAGTCACTTTGAGTCTACTTTATTACTTATTTATTTTTAGTTTTAGGAACAGGGTTTCTCTGTGATACCCAGGCTGGCCTCAATCTCTTGATCTCTAGCAATCCTCTTTCCTCAGCCTCCTAAGTAGCTGGGATTGCAGGCATATGCTACTGTCTGTGCCTGTCTGTTTTACTTTTTCCTTGAGAGAATTCAATGATTTTAGGCCAGGTAGTAGGATATAGCCTAAGTCGTCTCCTGTCTCTAGGGAACGCATGGATGATCCACCATGGTATCTTTCCCCCATGATTTTGAGTGTGACGAAAGCTTGGCTTCAACATCGCCTCAACTGAACTGACTGATTATCAAATGAAATGAATTTTCCAACTTAACATTTAATGTGTCACATTTATAGGATAACATTGATTCTTCCCTTCTAAGTCAAAATTTAAAAGTTTGTTCCCACTGATACTGAAGAATACATTGGAAAACAGTCATCACACATAAGTCTGCTAATTAAGAGGTAGGTTCTAGAAATTGCTTCTCATACTTTCTTTCACATTTTAAATAATATTTCACTAGAAGCAACATTCCCATTAATAGCTATTAAATTATAACATGTTTTGGTACATTTTTCTGTAATGCTGCTGAGTATTTTGGTAGCAAGTCAGGTTATTCAAATTGGAAATCGATGTGCTATTTGATAGGATGTTGGGTGCCAAAGGGCAGAACAGAGTTCTTTTAAAGGTGCAGATTATTAGATTTCTTCATTCTAAGAGTTCTAATAGTTCTCTAAGAGAACTATTGAGAAAAGGTAGTGAAAGGAGCCCTGTTTAGGCAGAGCCATATCTGTGGCTGGAATTCTATTTCTAGGCATACCTTTCTCTTTCATGGAAGCTTTATCCAAAACATATATCAGTTCATAGAGTCCTCCCAGAGACCCAGAGCTACTGTAGTGGGTTCCATAGGTTTCCAAGAATCCAAAATATTCTCCCTTTTCATAGGTAGATGGCAGAGCTTTTATATCATCCAGGAAAGTTGTTGTCAGCACGACATCCCGACTTCTCATCACAAATCTGCCTAGATGAACTATGCCTCTCACATGTAGAAACTGTTTTCCCTTTGTTGAAGAGCAGTTGGAGAAATAGGACTTTTATCACTCTTATTCAATGTCATAAAATCTACAGCATCCAGGGGAACAGTCGTTTAGAAGCCACAGAGAACTAGTGTCACAATGAGCAAACATAAAATACTATCACTAGCAGCTATTGGTGAAGAGGTACTGTGTTGGAACTCTCAGATATGGCCAGTCAGTGTGTCAAGTGGTAAAACCACTTTGAAGAACTGCCTGGAAGTTTCTCATACAGTTAAACATACATCTGCCCCATCAACAGCAACTCTACTCTTAAATACTTACCTAAGATGAGAAAACAATGTGTTCACAAAAGGACCTGTTTCAAAATTTCACAGCACCATTAATTAGAATAGCTTCAAGTTGGAAACACCCTACACATCCATCAACAGAGGACTTGATAGGGAAATCGTGGGGTATCCACATAAAAGGAGCCTCATCAGCAAAAAAGACAAACAAATGACTGACACATGCAACAAGAGATAATCTCAAATCCATGCTTAGGGAAAGAAGTTCTACATAATGGAATATATACTTCATGATCCTGCTTATAGGAACAGACAAAACTAAGATACCATAAGAGAAATCTAGTCAGTGGTTGCTCTCAGTTTTAGGGAACTGACTATTGAAGAGCATGATGGAGTTCTCTTGGGGTGCTAGAAATGTTCTACATCCTGTTTGATGATATAATATTTGATATTTGAAGATGTATGTTCTCTATCTTCTTTGTGGTTACAAAAATCTCAGTATAGACATAGGGAAATGAGTAAGGAATCCCAACCCAACCTAAGGAGCTTCAGGTAACTGATGGCTGCTGGGAAGGGAGAGAGACAGTCTCCTTCAGTGATGGGACTCTTGGTAGGTTGACCAGGCTCTAGTGGATGGACCCATGCTGAGGGACATGTGGGGACACAAATGAGACTCTATAGGCCATATTGTATATATAATGGAGTACACTGAATTGGGTATGGGGCAGTGGGCAAGGGTAAGGATGGGATGTGATCTAAATATTATCAAATTATATTGTATGAAAATAGTAAAAATTTGATTAAAAATTTAAAAATGTGTGCACAATAAAAATTCATGTAGCTATACATTTAAAAGTTTTGCATTTTATTACATGGAAATTATATTTTACTAAGTTGAGCTTAACATATTGACAATGGAAAGAAATGAATGCATTGTATATGCAAGGCTAAGTTTTCTCATAGTTTTGTAGATGAGAAAAGTAAACAAAAGACATCAAGTCATTTGCCACAAATCACACAGACAGCATCTTTCCTGAAAATGCAGGTCTTCACGCTCCCTGCTCCTTCCATTGTGCCCTCTCACTTGTCAGTGGCAGTGGTAGAACAGATAGTATATTAAATATTTTTATTTATTATTTTTATTTTATGTGTGGGGGTGTATTACATGCATGTATGTAAGTACACTCATGGAATGCAATGCCTGCAGAGGTCAAAGAGGGTGTTAGATCCACTGGAACTGGAGTTACAGATGGTTGTGAGCTACCATGTGGGTGCTGGGAATCGAACCCAGGTCCTCTGCAAGGCCAACCAGTGCTCTTAACAGCTAAGCCATCTCTCCAGCCCCAGATAGTATTTTAAATCATGGCTCTCAATCCAACCTAAATACTCAATAGTTAGATGTTCCCAAGACCAGAGATAATGGCTTAAACTTCCAGGTAAAACAGGGGCAGTGATGCTTGCGATTCAAACATGTACTTCATATTTGTGCTGCCTTAGCCTGTCCCAGGCAATGACTGCAATGGACACTATGATTCTGTAGATGGACCTTCTGAGGCTCTTCTGCTATCACTGCAGTTAACATGTGGCTGCATGGATGTTGAAGACATTTTTTCTTTTTTTAAAGATACATCTTAGTGTATAGGGACATCACACCAAGCTTTTTGTATTCTCAAAGCACGTTGCGTGCACAGTTTAATTTAGGAGATAAGTGAATATCCCCTCTCAAGAATCTTACAGGAACTCAGTTTATATATCATAAACCGTTATTAGTTCTCCATTTTCTGAGTTGTATAATAATTCTCACCAGGGTCTCAAATATGAACAAAATATATCAAGAGTTCTTTTTAATTCCTGCTAAAACTAGTAGATGTATCTTGGGATTTGTAGTAAAACAGATGTGATAGTCTTTAGCTCAGCTTATTTCAAAGGTAGGTCTTAGATAATTTCCATCATAATCGGCTGTTGTTTTTCTTCTTTTCTATTTATTTTTTTTCATTTTAAAACAACTAAAACCATTCTTTTGGCCTCACTGGCCTCCCCAGATGCTACCCATTTCCCCGCCCCTCATTAGAGACAAAGTTCTCTGGAAAAACGTCTATACTTTCTATTTCCAACTCTTCTCTTTCCAGTTTCTCTTAAATCTATTTGCATGTGTGGCGTGTGTGTGTGTGTGTGTGTGTGTGTGTGTGTGTGTGAATTGAACACAGGGCCTTGATATGCTATGCAGACATTCTACCACTGTGCTGTATCCACAGTAGCTTGCTTCTAATCCATGCATGCTGCTGCCGTCATGAAGGTTTTGACTTCTCAGGTCAGGGTAAGCAATGACCTCATACCCCTAAGGTCAGTGACTACTGCCCTCTTTGATTTTTTAGCACATTTGACACAGTTCCTTGCTCTTCTCTTCTTGGTCGAGTTTTGTGTCTGGTTCTGGAAGGCAGTGCTTCTCAAAGTACAGAATATGAAGAGACTATCTGGGGAATTTTGTTAACATGCAGTTCTGACCTAGCAGGTCTGGGTGGGATCCAAGGTCCTAGGTCCCAAAGATGTAAGTGCTGCTGATCCACAGATCATACTGAGTGCAAGGTTTAAGGACATTACACCAATCACTTCCTGCTTTCTTTTGTTGGGTTTTCTTTTTTCCAAAATGCATTCTAACTCTATTGTTGGTCCCACAAAGCTCTATGATTTTAAACAACACCTACATGTCAAAAACTCTTAAATTTATCTCTTAAGTGCAGATTTCTTCTCCAAACTCCAGACTTATAATGCCCACTTCTTACCTGGCATCCCCAATTGAACATTTAACACATCACACTCAACATAAGTAGTACTTAACTTTAGTCTTCCCCTCAACCTACTTTGCCTGAAAAGTTCTTCATCAGCAACTTCATTCTACAAATAGCTTAGGCCCCAACCTTGGAATCAGGTTTGTTGGGAACTATTCTGTCTAAACTGCCACCATGCCAGCTTTGATTCCTGCAGTGCCTTTTAACTATTCTTGCCTTTGCTCTTAGCATTGCTAATCTTTTCCCAACAAAGTACCCCAAACCGACCATTTTAAATGTAATAAAGAATGTTGGGGCTAGAGAGATGGTTCAGTGCTTCAAAGCACCTCCTGCTCTTGCAGAGGACCTGGGTTCAGTTACTAGCACCCACATGGAGGTTAACATCTGTCCATAACTCCAGTTCCAAGGGATCTGACACCCACTTCTAACCTCTGGTGGGTATTGCATGGCATGGGTACACTTACATATATGCAGGCAATACACTCATACACATAAATAAAATAATAAAATAAAGATAAAAATAATAAATAAAATACTGAGAATGTTGGGCTGGAGAGATTGCTCAGTGGTTAAGAGCACTGACTGCTCTTGCAGAGGACCCAGATTTGATTCCCAGCACCCACATGGCAGCTAACAACTGCCTGTAACTCCAGTTCCAGGGGAATCAGACACCCTCTTCTGACACCCCCATGCATTGCACGGCACAGGTGCACTTACATGCAAGCAAAACACATATACATAAAATGAAAATAAATAAATAAAGTATTTTTTAAAATATTAAGAATGTCAATAATTCAACCAAGACCCTTTGGTGATGTCCCTCAGGGAGGGTAAGCCACCCTTAACAGTGGGTTTTGAGGTCCTGCATGATCTGATTAATATGCCCTCTTGTATCCGTTCTCCTGGTTCAGTGTGACAGAGTTATCCCATCAGATTCCTCCTACCTTGGAAACCTGACGTTAATAGTTCCTTCTTCATATATACCATTCCAAATTCAGCTGCCTAGCGACGTCTCATTTAAATTTTTGGTGAACTCTCATCTTCTCAATGAAGCCCATCCTGAGCTTTTATTTTTTATCACTGCCATTTGCCAACCATTCCCAATTTCATTAGGTTTCTCTGCCTTTCCTTTTCCCTATAGCACTTATCAATCTCTAAACAGCCACCCTTCTTTGCTATCATATTTATTGTTTTTGCCTGACTTCCTCTCAGCTATGTGCATATAAAATTCTTTGTTGGCTTAATTCACAAAAGTATTCTAAGGACCTAGATTAGTGCCTGGCCACATGGTGAATCTACAATTAAATATGCATTAAACGAGTTAAAGGATTTCCAACTAGGTCTACAATTAAATATGCATTGAATGAATTAAAGGATTTCCAACTTTGGGTGAGTAAGCATGTGACTATAAGGGCAATGTACAGACTCTCACAAACTATACAAGTAAATCCAATATAAAAATGAAAAGTGATTTACTATTTTTAATGTGAGAGAAAATGTCTAAATAGGTGGCAGCGATACCAGAAAAGCAAGAATGAACACTTTATTAGCACCGCATTGGTGCCTCAAAGAAATACATTATATTTAATACTTATTCCAAAGGTGACTAAATGAACTTTGAAATCTAGCTTGAATATAAAAACAGACATATTTACAAAGTCTCAGACTGAACGTACGATTTGAGAGTAAGCAGACCAACTCCATGTGTGGTATGTACAAACTTATAACACCAGCGCTTCAGATACAGGCTTTGTAATAAGTACGGAGTCACCATTCTAAAATATTTTGCAATAAATAAGAAAAATTCCTCAGTTTAATTCTTCATTGTATTAATAACTGTGATAACTGTTAAATGGGATGGTATGCAGACTCAGCCTCAGTCAAAAAACATGCTCTGAATTCATAGAACACATACTCTATTTCTAAACACCAAACATCTGACCTATTGACTACTGCTTAATAGCTCATTGACATTTTCTGTTCCTGTTCTAGCTACTTGCATGAAGATTTACAGTATCTTATTTTATTTTTTTCCCTTATGAACTTTTTTTTTTTTGAGACAGGGTCTCCCTGCACCCCAGCTAGCCTGGAACTCACTATGTAGACCAGGCTGGCCTCAATCTCACAGAGATCTGCCTGCCTCTGCCTCTCAAGTGCTGGAAGTAAAGGCGTGCGCCACCATAACTGCTTCCCTTATGAGCTTTATTTATTCTAAATGTTTAACTTAAAGGGAGGGTCAGTTAGTTGTAATATACTTTATCAGATTCTCTGTATTAGTTATTTGATCTTACCTTCTGTGAAGAATGTGTCAATAGTCGGTGAAAACTTTCATTTTTAAAATAGGAAAATTGAAAATTAAGTGAGGACTTTTCAGGATCTGATGAATTTGTTTTCCCAGAGTGTTCTTCAACTGCATCTGTATTTGCTTCAGTGGCTGTAAATTTTAGAGCTAAATTTGCATTAAAACTTGATGTCTTCTCTTGGAATATATGTTTGAACATTTGAATGTGTTCTTCATAATTTTCTGTTCTGAAGTTTTTATCAACCTTGGTCTAAAATTGTATATAAAAATAGTTGTTAAAAACAAATGCACATCAGGCAATTATTTAAAAAAACACTAAAGGAGTTTAAAACAAAGGTGCTCGAGTCAGATTTCTGTGGTTCAAATATAGAGCTTTGTTTCTGTTCTTGTGATAAAATACCCTCACAGAAAACTCCTAGAAATTAACACGTTCAGTAAAGTGGCAGAATACAAAATTAACCTACAAAAGTCTACAGACATTTCTATACACCAATAACAAGCAATCAGAGAAAGAGCACATGGAAACACTCCCCTTCACAATAGCTGCAAAGAAAATAAAATATCTCAGAATAAACCTGACAAAAGACATTAAAGAGCTCTACAATGAAAATATTAAATCTTTAAAAAAAGAGATTGAGGAAGACATCAGAAGATGGAAGGACCTCCCATGCTCATGGATTGGAAAAATTAATTTTTGGAAAATGACCATCCCCTATATAGATGGTCATATGTAGATTCAATGCAATGCCAATCAAAATCCCCATGACATTTTTCACAGAACTGGAAAAAACTATTGTAAGATTCCTATGGAGGCACAAAAGATCTCGGACAGCCAAAACATCCCTGAGCACTAAGAGCAATGCCGGGGGGATTACTATACCAGATTTTGAACTGTATTAGAGAGTTATAGTCATAAAAATAACATTGTACTGGCACAAAAATAGACCCATAGATCAATGGAACAAAATTGAAGACCCAAATATGAGTACATGTAATTTCA
>NW_008345884.1:4097961-4109136 GCF_000622305.1 Nannospalax galili
AGTAAAGAAAGATGAAATCATGAAATTTGCAGGTAAATGGATGGAACTAGAAACTGTTATACAAAGTGAAGTAACACAGACTCAGAAAAAAAAATCAACACATGTTCTCCCTCATATGTGGATCCTAGAACCAAACCCTGATAAAGTGAGTATGTATCTAGAGATAACTACAGGATCCAGGATAATGGAAAGGAACCAGGGAGGTTAAAGGAATAGAAAGAACCCGAAAGAGAAGAACAGTAGGAAACTGGCCTTAATAAGGGAGATATGGGTAAAAATTGGATTAGTTTCAGGGAGGGGGGAGGGAAGGTTATTCAAGTAACCTAGGGGATAAAGGGAAAGAAAGTGCTCAAGAGAGGTAGGACTGTAGGAGAAGGGTATTAGTAAGGGAGAAAGGGGGGAAATGGAGGCACCTTAAGTGGGAAAACCATGATGGAGGGGTGAGACAATGTGAGGGATAAACAATGCCTAGCTAGTTTTGAAAACCAGAGGGAACCATATTACTCCTACAACCTACTGACAAATTATACATAGCAGATCAAGAAATATATGTCTAGGTAAGGTTTATCTGAGAACAACTGGTCTTGCCCAAGATTTATTTACATGACACACAGTAATTAAAAGTACCAGACTGGTGGAACTAACCTTCTTGCATGTTTAACAGACATACTTTGCAGCCTATACTAATTTGGTCAGAGAGACATAAAGGACAGTGTTTGCTCCTTGCCCTCCTAGGTTGACTAGATCCACGGGACTATGGGCATCTCTCAACATGTCCTATAATGGTGGTGGGTCACCTGTCCTCTTGATCAAGGAGGCCGTGGAGACCCCACCAGATGGACTTGAACCAGTGTCCAGTCTACAAAGAGGAGGGTCAACACAGAGGAATCATTTCCTCCATGCTTCTAAGCGAAGCCAACCACGGTCAAGCAGGACCTTTGACTTACCTTCACATAGGTGGAACTGGTCAAAGAACGTATACAGGGGCTCCTCCCAAGCCCATGTGACCCCTGAGGAACAGATCCTCAAACGACATTAAGAGTAAAAATAAATCGGTTTTATCTGGACCAACTGTATGGCCTTAAACACCCAAAGGAAAGTATAACCAAAGATTAAAGGGGCCAATATGATTTCTTAAGAGTTCATATGCATAGCTAAAGGCTACATAACAAGCAACAGTGCCAGATAGGAAATACCTTCTTTTGAATTGTTGGCCAGGGTGGCTAAAGGGACTTCCAGATAGTAACCCAGCATAGAACTGGGAAAATGAACAGCAGACCCCAATCTTATCTAAAGGAATATTGACAACTGATTGCTGCTAGATGAGGAACAGCTGACCCTCCTAAAACAAAGACCTCTAGATAGGCTGACTAGATTCACCAGAAGGGCAAGTATTGGGGAATGGCTGGAGGTGCTGACAACACAGCAGATAGTAGCAGAAATATCAGAGTATAAGGGCTCTAATGTTGGGAGGGAGGCTATGGGAGGGTGCCATCTGGGAAGTGGGTGTATTGTTGAATAAGATGGTTTGGGATGTTGTGTATAATATACACACACACAAATCAACAAATTAAAAAAATGTATTATATTTGAAGAGGAAGCATGGAAATTTACGTCAGGTTAATTAGTAGAGGTGATAAACATTACCATTGAAATCTACCTGATGACTTTATATCCATGCTCAGATGCCAAGGAGCTCAGAAAGCAACCAACTGTCACTAGTAAAAATCAAATATATAGAGATTAGAAACGCATTTGCAAACATCTTGTCAATTGCATTGAAAATGAATTTTTCTGTATGAAATTGTGTATTTTAATAATGAAATTGAGATCTTTTTAAAAGGTTAAAACTGCATTTAATTTTATGTCTTATAGGGTTTATATTGAGTACAATATTATATAACTGTAATAATTTAACTGTAAACCTAAAAATTTACAGCCATTTTGAAAGAAATGCATCTTAGCTCAGGAAATTGTTATTGAATATTTCAATGCTGTTGTAATGAAATACTTCTTCTAAGTATGTGGTTATTAAATAATTAAAAAAAATATGCATTTAATTTTATGTCTTATAGGGTTTATATTGAGTACAATATTATATAACTGTAATAATTTAACTGTAAACCTAAAAATTTACAGCCATTTTGAAAGAAATGCATCTTAGCTCAGGAAATTGTTATTGAATATTTCAATGCTGTTGTAATGAAATACTTCTTCTAAGTATGTGGTTATTAAATAATTAAAAAAAATACCCTCACAAAAGCAACTTTAAGGAAGAGAGGTTTACTCACCTGCAATTGCAGGTTAGAGCCCATCATTGTAAGTCAGGTGAGGAATCTGAAGGAGCTAGTCACATGCACAGTCAAAGGCATGAGGAGAATGAGTGCATGCGTGAATCTGCTCAGCTTGGCTTCTTGACTCTTATACAGTTCAAGACCCAAACCCAGGGAACGGTGCCCATTTTTAGGCTGGGTCTTCCTATGTCAATTAATGTAATCAAGACAAACCCATCTATATCTATATCTATATCTATATCTATATCTATATCTATATCTATATCTATCTATATCTATCTCCATAGACCAACCTGATCTGTATAACCTTCATTGAGATTCTCTTCCCAGATGATTCTAGTGAACAATTAAAACTAATCATCATAACTCCACCCCTTGTTAACTTGACACACAAACACATCACCATTAAGCTATAACCTTCTACCTCTTGTCCCCAAAGTCTCATGTTTATTTCATAACACCTTTAATCACAGCACTTAGGAGGCAGAGGCAGGTGGATCTCTGTGAGTTTGAGCTCACAGTGAGTTCCAGGCCTTCCAGGGCTACATAGTAAGACCTGATTAAAACAAAAACAAAAGGCCAAAGTCTCTTAAATGTGAGCTCCTATGAAATTAAAAACAAAACAAAAGAAAAAATAAAAGCTATGTACGTCCCACATATAATGCCACAGAATAAATATTCTTATTCCAAGAGAAAAGAACTGGTGCAAATAATCACACCTGAACAAAACCAAAATTCAACAGGGAAAAACACCAAAATCCACAGCTCCATGTTCAACCTCTAGGGCTCACAATGTAATCATCTAGGCTCCAAAGAGCTTGGTAGCTCTACTCCTCCAGCCCTGCCACATACAGCACACATAGCTTTCCTCTTAGGCTTAGGGAAGCTCCACTCCATACCTGCAGCTCTCCTTGATGGACATCCCAAGGTGCTGGCATTTCAATTATTGTGGGTTCTCCATTGCACTGAAATGTCACCTTTGCAGATTCATGCAATGGCTTCTCGGGGCTTCTATTCAGGTCTTCTGACCCTGCCACACAGTGCCTAACCTCAAATGTTCTCCATGACCCCCTCAATCTTGTGTCTTTCATGCCTTCAAAACTGATACCATTTGAACGATTCTTAAAATGCTGCCATGTTCTGGACCTGTTCCTCAAAAGTGGCCTGGCCCTCTTGGACCACAGGTATGTAAGCTTCTATGTGATGACCCTGAAGAAATATTTTTCTATTGTTTCAGTATAGTGCAAGAAGTTTATACAAGATAGCACTGATCTTTCCATCAATTATAGCTGCTTCTTTAGCACCAAACTAAATACCAACATGCCTTGAAATTTCCTCTGCCAAACAAATCAGTCTATTATCTTCACATTCAACTTCTCTCAGGTTCTCAGTTCGCAGGTAGAATGAAGCCAGATTCTGGGGCGCTGCTTAGTTCCTGACAGAGTCTTTAATCCCCTCTGAAACCTCATGAGCCAGGCCTACACTGTCTGTTTCTCTTAGCATTATGGACTTCCAAGTCCCACTATAAATGGCCCATTAATCTCTGCTCCCAGTTTTTCTAACCCAAAGTTCCAAATGCTTCCACATTCCAGTCATAAAACATTCAATTGGCATAAGTCTACCAGAGCAATGACTCCACTGCCTCTGTACTAATTTCTGTCCTGGTTTCATTTTTGTTGCTGTAATAATATACTCTGTCAAAAAAAAAAAAAAACTTGTAAGGGTTTATTCAGCTCACAATTCCAAGTTACAGTCAATCATTGTGAGGTAGCCAAGGAAGGAATCTGAAGCAGCTAGTCACAGCCACAGTCAAGACCGAGAGGATGAATGCATGTATGCTCACTTATCGGTTAGCTTTCTCTACTCTTACACAACTCAAACCCAGGGAATGATGCCTCCCACTTTTAGTGTGTATCTTCCCATATCAATTAATGTAATCAAGATAATCTCCACAGATATGACCACAGACCAACCTGGTCTAGACAATCCCTCATTAAGACTCTCTTCCCAGGTGATTCTAGATTATATCAAGCTGACAAAACTAACCATCACAGTCTACCACCACCTTGAAGATATTACTTAATAACCTCTCTGTGCATAGTCTGATTTTCAGGCTAGAAAACAGAGATACTTATTATACCTGGCCCAAAGGTTGTTATGGGATTCAGTGAGTTAATTCATATCAGATAAGATACGTGAGTCTAAAGGACCTGATTTGTAGACTGGCATCATCTGCCTGATCCTACACAGAGTAGGAACTTATATTCACTGGAACCCATTGGTGACAGGGTGAACCTAAAATTCAAGGCTGCGAATGCAGGCCTGGTATTAGGTTATATTAGGTCTTGTATCAGCAGTGACTGGCCTGAACCTGAGTCTTTGAGTGGTACATTTTTGATGGGGAAAGTCTGATACCAAAGTCCTCAGATCTCATCCAGGAATCTGGGTTAATAGAGTACAATAAAACCATGGAACCTGATTTAAACATACAAATTATTGCTTTCAACAACAGTAAGGGGTGAGCCAAAGGAAAACAAGTGGAAAGGGGTCTGTTTTGTAAATATAATCACATTTCACCTTCCTCATTTTCATATACTTTGGTTGCTTTCAGTCACAATTTCTGACTTATAAATTTATGTGTCAGTACATATTGATCTATTACATGACACTAATAAAGTATCATCTTTGGCTAAGCCTTTCACTATGTTCTAAAAGTAGTAGTGAATATTTATTGAGTGCTTGCTATGCACCAGTAACTCTGAGAAATTTACATATTTAGATCCATTTATACTCACAAGGTAGGCAATACTATTTCTGTTTTCTACATAAAGAAATTGAGTCACAGTGATAAGTAATTTATCCAAGATCTCATAGCTTCAGAGTTCCTCACCATGCAGTGTGGCTTTTCAACCACAGACCATTTGAGATAAGAGACATTACATGAGGTAATATAAATATAAGAATATGTCATAATGAGCTACATAATTCTTTTGAGTAATAAAAATGATGATTTATTGCCAATAGGTAACTAAAACAAAGAATACAAGTTAATTCGTGTGGGCTGGCAAAATGAATCAATGGGTAAAGGTATTTGCTGTCAAGCCTGTTTCATCTCTGGGACCCACATGGCAGGAGAGAACTGTCTCCCACAATTTGTTCTCTGAATTTTATGCACACTCCACGTCATGCACAAATAAAACATGTAACAAAGCTTAGTTCATCTGATATAATCAGTGAGTTCCTAGTCTACACATGTGTGCAGTTGGTAATGGGAAATAAGGAAATGCAGTTAACAGGTTTAGTACAGATACACAAGAGATGCCTTATCTTATTGATCATTTGAATGTGAAAAAAGTCCTCTGTAAGAAATTAAAATAGAGATTTCCTTTCCTATAAATTCATGTTCACTTATGTACAATTATGACAAATTATGACTACTCATTTTCGAAGGCCATGACAGTTGTGTTTAAGGGGATCTCGGGCAATGGTGATTCCATGCTTTAAGCAAGGACCTCTTTAACTCAAATAGCTCTCTTCCATGATTGGTACCAAATAAGTACTCAAGTCTACATTCTTGCCTACTTTTTTTTTAACCTTGATGGAAAAACTCATTTGAAGGCATTAATACCACCTGAACTAATAAAAAGTGATTTATAACCTTCATTTATTCTACTTCATGTGAACATAGATTAGTCTTGCAACAGAAAGCATAACTGTTTGATTATGGGATACTGCTCCAAATAACCCCGGGGGTGTAAGTAACATACAGGGCATGTACAATGACTTCTAAAATCTAAAACATTCTGAAATGTTGAGCCATATCTTTTTCCAGAGTTGGAACAAGGGGAAATCAGTGTATTTACTTACTGTCCTGACATAGGTTGAAGAAGAGTCCTGGCCACCCAGCCCTTACTAGTCCATGCCACACATGTTACCACCTCTATACAGGAGCTACGAAGCTGGTCACAGAGATTGTATTAGTCACTTTTTAATCACTGTGGACAAAATATCTGACATAGACAACTTAGGGGAGGAGAGGTTTATTTTGGCTCGTAGTTTCAGAGGCTGCAGTGGGTTCCTAATGGTGGGGAGAGCAGGGTAGTGAGAACAGCTTGGACTGTAGCAGTGGGAGCATTAGCTGGCAGCTTGTTCATTTCAGAAAGGCAGAAAGCAGAAACTCTAGGTTGAACTAGGGTTGGGCCATATCTTCCCACCTAGTGCCCCACTTCTTCTAACCCAGACTCCATGTCCTAAGTCTTCATAATCTCTCAAAACAGTGCCACCAGCTAGGCACCAAGTATTTAAACATATGAGCCCATGGGGGATATCTCATATACTTCTCACCTGGAGCCTAACGGTGGTGAAGGCAGGGAAACTATAAAGTGCAGACTTTAGAGTTGAAAACAAAATAAGACAACACAACAATCACCTTTTACCTGGTGGCAAAGGCCAGCAGTGCTATGTTTGGCATATTCTACTTTAAAAAGCACTTAAAAACTTTATTTTATGTGTTTGTGTGTGTGGAGGCACTGTGCACCATGGTGTGTGTGTGGGGAGGGTCAGAGGACAACTTGTGGGAGTCTGTTGCCTTCTTCCATCACGTGGATCCTATGGATTGAACTTAGGACACTATGCGTGGTGACAAGTGCCTTTACCAGTTGAGCTGTTTGTCCAGATCAGAAAAATACTTGTTTTAGATTGGCTGTGGCCTTTCCTCACAAAATTTTGTGCTTAAAAGAGGCAAACATGACAGTACAGGGAGAGAGCACAGTCTTAAAATTTTCCTGCAGATTTGTGGGAAATTAGTTATTTTATTCTGGATTTATAGTTGCAGAGAATATGATAGTGTGGTCAATTTGTGAACAAAGTGCTGATCTGGTCATTAGTATTTACAGGTGAACAGGATCACTTCAGACTGAAATAGGAAGGGATTTATTTAGAATATTGTTTTTTTTCTCAAATAATATTATCTATACTTATCTAAGAGTCTATAAATTTTATAGTCTAGTGGGACTGACATCAGCAGTAAGAACTTTGTTGCAACTAAACGAAGAAGACATAATGAACCTTCTTCACTAAAGGACCAGCCCAGGGAACAGATGCTAACACCTTAGTTCAGAATAAGCTAATTATTATTCCTCATTGTATCTTACTTTGATAAAAGAAGGCAAAAAAATTCGTTTTTTGAATGGGGGTGGTATCACTCTGGATATTTGAGGTGAGTGAAAATAGTTCCTCACATTAGTCAAACATCCTCTACCTAGGAGGATACTGAATGAAAAAAAATGAGAAAAATGAGTTTTCAGAGAGAGAGAGAGAGAGAGAGAGAGAGAGAGAGAGAGAGAGAGAATTCAAGTAGCATGGGGGAAGTTTGACCACTTCAATCACTAATCAAATCAATCCTAATTTTACTTTGAGTCATTTCAGAAGCTTGGTTGCCCCCAGCTTTTTTTTTTTTTTTTTTTTTACAGAATCTAAGTATCTTTCCAAATCTTTATCACCAGATGAATGCAACTGAAGACTGATGAGAGACTACTTCATGTTTCTTTTTAGAACAAAATATTTTATTTATTAACTTTATTTCTTATGTGTATTTTTATTTTTTAAGTATATTGCCTGCATGTAAGTGCACACATGTCATACAATGCCCACAGAGGTCAGAAGAAGGCATAGGATCCCCTGGAACTGGAGTTACTGAAGGTTGTTAGCCAGTCTTGTGGGTGCTGGGAATTGAACCCAGGTCTTCTGTAAGAGCAGCCAGTGCTCTTGCCAGGTGTGGCGGTGCACACCTTTAATCCCAGCACTCGGGAGGCAGAGGCAGGCAAATCTCTGCGAGATGGAGGCCAGCCTGTCAGCTACAGGGAGACTGTCTCAAAAAGACAAAAAATGGGGAAAAAAAAAAAGCAGTCACTGTTCTTAACCCAAGAGCCCTCTCTCTAAAGAGGTCTGAGCTATTTCTTCTCTTCTTTAAGTGAGCTCCAAGTTCACTTTAAACTCTTATTGTATTGGAATTTTCACTGTATCTACTATTAAGCTTATCAAAGTAACTTTTAGTAAAAAGAAAAGAAAAGCAATGCGTTTTCTCAGGAGGAGACTTACTTCATAGGCCAGAACAGCTACGTTCCAAGGTTTTCGGTAGTATGTCAAAGTATTTCCATCCCGTATCCTGTCACAGAATCCATTATAGAACTCATTGTCAAAAGGTGTGCTTAGGGGATCCATCCCCAAAATGTTGATCCTGAAAAGAAGCAGAATGAGTCAGAGGGGAGATACCATAGCTGATGCAGGGAAGCCCTCTGTAGCCGGGAGAGCGGGACCTCGGTTCATGTCACCGTCACCTCACACGTGTAGGTTTAATCGGGAACAGAAGCAAGGGCCTGCTCACTCTCTGCACAGTTTCTTGGCAGAAAGCGTGCCTTGGGAGGGTCTTGTAAACTCTTTGGCTGCTAGGGCACTGCTAGGGCACAAAACAGAAAGGCAGCAAGTAAGAAGTAAGACACGTGGGGCCAACTTGGCTCCTGGAGTCTTAGCTCCCCTGCGGTAACTCTTACCTAACGTCCCGTAGTGAACGAAGAGCCAATGACTATAATACCAACTATTTAAATTATTTGAGAACACAGCATCTCAGGGGGGCAATATAACCTATGCATGTAATTCTTCTTCTATGAATCACCATTGGGGACTTTCTCTCTCTCTCCATTCTCTTTCAACTTAAGCCTTTTGCTCCAGCTGTCTCGGTGCTTGTCAGGAACCTTATTCCCCCAGGCTCCTATTATTCCTGGTAGACTTTCCAAGATAAGCATAAAAACATTTAGCATCTGAGCATGGCATTCTCAAAAGTTCTACCATTTCCCCCCAGCAAAATTTTTTATTAAGCAAGTTTTAATTCATAAATAGGAATATCCTTTCGTTTAAACAAATTGAGTTAGATTTCTAGGCTTAAATACAGTATCGGCACGGGAAGCCCCTAGCTCTTTGCGAAGTGCACCTTTGCTCCCTGGAGGAGCACAATCGCTGTGCTGTAAGCAGCATGCTGTGCAACCAAGGGCTCTGAGCCCAGGCCTCCAACGTGGACATTTGACCCTCACACCTACAGCTCCACAGTGTGAAAGCATAAAGTCTGTCCACTGTTCTAGATCACACTGGTAACTAATTAATAGGATTATAAATCTGGATGTTTGTTTCAAGAGCAATTTGTGAGAGTGCTGATGGCCTACCACAAGTCCGTTGCTGATGCAAAACAGAAAATGGAGCTGTGAGTACTGCTGATGGGAAAACTCAACGCACATAGTGCATCTTAATTGAATTTATTCTATCAGAGAAGAAACATTATGAGTCAACTGTAGTGGACGGACAGTTAAGGAACAGTAGGGGAAGCTGAGATTAGGATAACAACCATCTCATACTGCCTAACTATAAGTTGCCTTTTCTAGCAGATTCTAAGTTTTAATAAGTTTAATATAGAGCTGAAAATTAGAGCTATTTACTTGAATAAGCAGCAGGAACAAATGCCTGGACATTGTAGAGCTGCTTGAATTCCAATTCTTCACCCATCCTTGCATCTACAGCCTCCCCTGGTATCAGGCTGGGCATTATGCTCAACCACGTGTCTTGCTTAGGCTAGTGGCATGCCATTCAAAGTATCAGCTGGTCATTTCAGCTCTGGAAGAGCCCTTGTGTGCTTCTTTTTGCTTTCTTTTATTTGTGCAATCTCCTTGAGAGGGGTTCTTGTGATAACTGCTGCTGCTTTTCTTTCCTTGGATGCTCTTACAGCCTAGCATCTCACTAAAGATCAGTAAAGCAGTGCCATGCCAGCTCCTTCAGCTCAAAGGCAGGCCTGACTGTCAAGTCTAATTTTGTGAGCAATAACTTCTTGCCTTTGTTTCACTGAGAGTTCAATGCAATTCTTCCATCTCAAAGTCATGCAATATTGGAAAGTATTGATAATATGCCTGCTTAAAAAGGATCCCAACTAGATGTTAAATGATAGTGAGCATTGTCCTGCAGTGCATGAAATTAACATTTGTTTCTAATGATTATTAACTTAGGTGATTAATACATCTGTATGTTCATAGTGTTTATAATGAACAGGGAATGATATGAAGACAATGAATGCACAATCTACTTCCATGAAAATTACTTGAAAGTCGGGGAGATTGAACATATAATTATCTATTTTTAAAATTAGTCCAAGAAGCATTTATTTGTGCCAAGGACATAGTCCATGTGAATGCTCTATAAAGCATGTGTTCGACAAGAGATCATCCTGGGAAGGGCAAAGAATGAGTTTAAGAAGAAGAGGTTGTAATCTGGACTTTGATGGGTGTATCAACTGGGAAGGTGCTGGAAGCATAGGAGGAATGGAGTGGGCAGCATCCCACATGTGGAACAGCATGCTCTGGGATAGCATTCTTTCTTGTACACCTTCTAAAGGAATTTTGATTAACTACCCCTTCCTAAACATTTTTAGTGTGGTTTCTAATATATTTTTATCTTAAGCATAAATAACTGCAAAGGATATTCTTTCCCAGTGGACTGAAAATATAATTACTTTCTACTTTGAAAAATAAATCCAGTAAATATAAATTGCACAGTGATGATGCATATAGATCTCTCACAGAATTTTAACTTAATATAATGTAGTGTATACTTGAATGTTTTTGTTAATCACCATTTCATACTTCTCTGTACCAAAAATATATTAATTAAAAATTTAAAATATTATGGGGCTGGAGAGATGGCTCAGCAGTTAAGAACACTGGCTGTTCTTACAGAAGATTTGGGTTCGAATCCCAGCACCCACATGGCAGCTAACAGCTGTCCATAACTCCAGCTCCAGGGGATCTGACGCCCTCTTCTGACCTCCATGGGCATTGCATGA
>NW_008345884.1:4109271-4127576 GCF_000622305.1 Nannospalax galili
TAAAATAAAAATAATAAAATATTTTTAAAAAATTTAAAATATTAAATATACCTTGACCATAGGGTCTGTGTGCTAAAAATTATAATAAGTAACACATGTAAAATCATTACTAAACCAAATAAAATTTTATTGGAAAACAATCTCAATGAAATGAATGGGGCTTCTTTTCAAATTAATAGGTAAGTTTCTGCATCCATAGATAAATGTTAGCGCTAGCAAGAGATGGAGTTCAACATCAGTTTTATTTCTCTTTTCCATTTTTATAGATGTAAATGCTGATAAAGTTTGCTCACAGAATACTTCGATAAGTAGAAGATGTTTTGTTATGATGATGTCACTCAGTTCTTGGATCTTCTGAGCTACATACCAAAAAGTTTGTACAGATAATAATCTTTTATCAAAAATATTTTTATAGTTCATCAACTGGTAATTAAATTTCTTTTAAAAAATGGAAGTCATTTAGTTTTCAAGGTGTTGAAGGAACTCTAAGATCTGGAATTGGGTCTTGAGTTTTTCACTGTGCAGCAAAAGTGAGGTAGACTTTTGGAAGGTAGGAGAAAAGTGTAAAAGAAATGCAAGGAGGCTAGAGGAATGGAACACAGTTGGTAGATCCTAGCATACATGAAACCCTGACTTCAATCTCTAGCACCACAAAAACCCAGGTATAGTGTAATCCCATCCTTGGCTACACAAGAGTACCATACCAGCCTGGACTACATAAAAACCTCTTTAAAAAAGTGTAGAATTTAAAAAGATCCAAAAAAGGAGAGTGAGCTCCATAATAGAATGAGGCTGTGTCCTCATGCTTCTCAATTTTATGAAAAATTTAGTGTAAATGGAGATTGAGTTCTTACTGTTAGATCAGTTACATAATTAATAGTTGAGGGAACTATTACCTTAAAACTTACTTGATAACCCTTGGAAGGTTCTCATTTGTCCCTTGCCATGCATAGCCTAGTTTGAAGGTTATTGTTTCACAGAAAAGCAAACTGACCAGTTGGCTGGATCCATCTGGAAAGTTACAATGAAAGTGATCCAGTCTAAACCACTACTAAGGAAGAAATGTTTCAAAAACTTTTGACTTGATTCCACTCCTACAGAGACAGCCAGTCTAGTCCAAAATGAGCCAATATTATTCCATCAAGAAACATGAAAACCTCTCATGAATAGAAAATCATCACCTGGGAAATTTCAAGAACTTGTGTTCTTTGGCTGTGTTTAGTGATGGCTGCTTCCACAGCTGCCCTAGAACCACAGGCAGCTCTAATTTATCAGGTGAACTGACCAGAAAACTCCCTTCACAGAAGTACAGCTATGCTTGGATTACAAAAATAATTCCTTGCATATTGTACATCATTTGCAGCTGGTTTGGATTTGTGTTTTTTCAATGAATGCAAGACGGGTTGGAGAACTTCCCTGAACATTTGTGGAGATCTCAGATGCCTACAGGTCAAGAGGCTGAAACACTCGTGATACAACAGAATTCTGCCAGCACAATAATGTATATGAAAGAATCCTTCAAATGGAAATGTATAAATTAATTATATCAAGTGCTTGGGACTTTCTTATGTAAGAAAAATCTAAAAATACAAAACTGCAGATAGGATTCATTGGGGTTCCCCAGACTGAGCTGTGGCAAAGTGGTTTCTAAGCATGTTGCACTGACTGGGTTGTTCAAGCCCATCACTTCTATTTCACATGTAGGTCATAGCTCTGTGTAAAAACAATGGAGACTTACAATGAATATTAAATATTAATGGCATTGGGAACTGTAGAGATGGCTCAGTGATTAACAGCACTGACTGTTCTTGCATAGGACCCAGGGTAATTTTATGTGCATGAATATATTGCCTGCAAATATGTAAGTTCACTCATGTTGTGCAATGCCCGAGGAGGCGAGAAGAGGGTGTTGGTTTCCCCGGAACTGGAGTTCAGACAATTGTTAGTTGACATGTGGGTTCTGGGAACCAAACTTCTGCAAGAGCATCCAGTTCTCATAACCACTGAGCTATCTCTCCAACCCCAATACAATATTTTAAAAACTATTAATGGCATTGAAGATTATGATAATATAACAAAGTATATTGTTTTAAAGCTTCTTAGTATTAATGGTTGTAGTATAATCTTTTTTAAAAATTTGGGACGGGGGTGGTCTTGCTGTGTAGTTCAAGCTGACCTTGAACACATGATCTACCTGCTTCAGCCTTCCCTCTGGGATTATAGGCATGTTCCACTCCCACACCTGGTTTTCCTATCTTAATTCAACTATTTTGGTAATAAAGAGCTATTAAAGAGTTTTATATTGTTACACTTATTTATTTATTTGTTTGTAAGTATGTGTTGTGGGTACACATAGCACATGTGTGGAGGTCAGAGGACACCCTGAGGAAGAGGGTTCTTTCTTCCCATGTGGGTTCCAGGAACTCAACTCAAGTTGTCAGACTTGGTGGCAAATGCCCTTGCCTTCTGAGTCACTAGGGCTTTCTTTTTTAAGGTTAGTTTTCTTTGCAAACAAGATGTTGATTTGGGGGCTTTGGAGTGGTATGGGGGATGTTGAGGTGGGTGTGAGGAGAAGGAGAAAAATAAAGTGGTACAATGAGAAGAAAGTGCTGTTTTATATGATCCACAGAAGCTAGGGTTTTAGTTCTCCTAAGTGGGTTTAGTTCTCTCCAAGTGGTCTCAAGGATTTCATTTGGTTCTTATTGACAAAATGAGCATAATAGCTCCTCTGACAAAGTCATAGATTCATTCCCACAATGTATAGCAATGGAATGTACAAAGAGATTCAAGGGAACGTTCTGCTGCAAATGGCAGCATGGTGCAATGGGTTTTATAAAGACTAACTTTGGTAGTTTTTTTTTTTTCTCATAATAACAAGGAATTTAATAAAAAGTGTTGATGGACTGATTCTGTCAAGACCTACCTCATTTTCCATGTCTGCAGCTAACCTTCCCTGTAAGTTAGGCCCCCTCCTCAGCCTTAATGGCTCAGCTTCATGACGTTCCCAACAGCACCCCCAACTGTAGTAAAGCATGAGGTATTAACTATTCCTTGCCAGATCTCTGGGATGTCTCATTATGAAACTTGTTGGCAAATGCTACATAACAAATTTTCCTTTTCCTTGAACAAAGGGAACCAATAGAAAATGAATGAGTGCTTTTTTTTAGCTAAGTATGCCAATGTTTCTGTATTCTTTTCCTATAAGAGAATCTATAAAATTGCATTTAGTAAGAATAGATAACACATGTGATTCCCTGATTCTTTCATTGAGATTAGAGATAAAAATGTTTCCTGGATCCCAAATAAAGCAAAATAAAACAGTAATGGGCTTTCACCATAGACTCTCAGTGTCTCCCCGAGGAAAGCAGCAGAAGGAGTTGGGGGTAATTTGAGCTTGTGTACTGAGCTGCTTAGAAAGTTTTTGGACAATCCTGATCTATTTATTGCCATTTACTAAGATTCCCTGCTCAGCTCAAGGCTTAAGAAAATGTTTGATTCAAGAATACAGGGTTTAGACTAAGGGCCAGGGGCACTGTGAATAATTGAATGCTGCTGGGACAAGGTTTTATGAAGTGAATAAAGAGCATGTGAAATATTTTATCTTGTGCCTGACTTTTGGTATCCTGAAATTTTGTTCGTATTTTCTTTCTTTTTCTAAAAAATATTTTAATATTTTTATTTTATGTGTATGAGTGTGTTGCCTGCATGTATGTGAGTATGTGTGTTGTGCAATGCTGTGGAAGTGAGAAGAGGGCTTTAGATTCCCCTGGAACTGGAGTTAAGGATGGTTTATAGCCACTGTGTGGGTGCTGGGAATTGAACCCAGGTCCTCTGCAAGAGTAGTCAGTACTCTTAACCGCTAAACCATCTCCAGTCCCTTTATACTTATTTTCAGAGTGAAAAAATGTCTTCACTGTTAGCCAAACCTGACATGAAGGTCTTATCTTAGGAACTGGGTCTTAATGTAGGGCTTTTCAACCTCAGCACCACTGACAATTTGGATCAGGCTACCATGTGTATGGTCAGCGTCATCCTTGGCCTCAATCCAGTAGATGCCAGTAGAACATTCCAAAACTGTCCTCTGTAAGCCTGGTAAATTGAAATGATATTTAGACATCCTTAAATATTTCCTGTTTCATCCGAGAACCCCCATCATCCCAGTGCCTGTCAGCCTTTCTCTTACCATTTCCTCCATCTACTTTCTTCTCCTGTCTTCATTCCAATTCTGCCCCTCAATTTCACTCCAAGAACCTAGTTTCCATCTTACCTAGTGCCAGTTACCAATGACCTGTGTTTCAGAAAGCACTTATGAATAGATTTTTATTCATTACGCAACTCCCCTGTTTATATACCCACCAAGCAATTATTGAGCATCTATATGAATCAAGACGGAAGCTCTGAGAATAAAGAAACCCATTACCTTATAGGTGGCGAAATAGAACAACTTATCCCTGTGAGTGTACTGTTAAGTGTGGGAACAATTGTGTCTTTGTCAGGGACTTAACTACTCAGCTCAGGACAATAATAGAGACTAAGCAGGCTGTCCCTGGAATACCTTGCAACTAGAATGGAATAGAATAGAGCACAATTTCTGGAACACAAATGTCTGCAGAATCATCTCTCCTCTCTATACTCCTGAGCTCTAAACTCCTAGACTTCCTTTAGTCCTCACAGCCTAGAGCCTCTTTGCCTGTCACCTGTCTACAATGAGAACCAGAATCCAAATTCTATCATCCTCTGACATCATCACTGATTACTTTAATCCCATTTCTTCTAGCTCAACTCCAGAATATTGGAACCTTCTCAGAACTTCTACTCAGGCATCAATTCAGGAAAAGTTCCAATGGAAGGTAGTCTTCTCAGGAATTCAAATGCTTTAATGGGTTTGATATATTTGCTATGGGCTGTTCAATTCTAAATGTTAACATGTCATATGTTGTTGTACTCTTCCTGATATTCATATATGAGATACGTCATATGAGATGACTCATATTGGGCTGAGAAGCGCTATCCTTCAAGTGTAACTCATTTTATATACCCAGGTAGTATCTTGACATACTAAGTGAATATGTTGGAGGACTTAAGTGTCACCCTAAAAGAATATGGACCCGCACAGGCTATTGCCAAAGCTCCTGGTTATCTCCCAGAACTAGTAGATAAGACTCTGCTGCTGAAGACAGGACGTACTTCGGACACTTCAGAGCAATGGAGCAGAAACTGACCTGGAAGACTTCTACCTGAAGTTTAGCTCTCATAATACTAGATGATAATATGCAAACTGCCAAGGGAGAAAATCAGTCAATGGTCTAACCCAGCACTAAAGCCTAATAACCACAACCATCATGGCAAACTGTCTCTATTAGTGCAGTAGTGGCACTGTTATCTGGGGGCAATCAACAGCTACCTAATTGGACTTAAAGCCCTCTCAATGGGAGTGAACTCATGGGTGGCACTGTAAACACAGTCAAATACACATGGCAGGAAAGAACATAGATCCTAGAGAAAACCCTATCCCTATCATATCTCTAAACAAATGAAATTTCTTACCATATACTAAATATGGATCCTTGTCTTTACAGACAAGCATACCATAACCACTCATCAAAGAAGCTTCTTTTGCAACAGATGGAGGATATTGCTGAATTCTACAACTGGTCAGACACAGAGAATATACATCTGAGAGATGCCCAGTCCTAGGTGACACATCTACAGTTGAACCTCTACACTTAAGGCTCATGGAACATAGCAGATTAGCAGAACAAGGGGTAGAGAGAAAACTAATGCATCCCCCAATTCCCACCAGTGAAGCTTCCTTATATAATAGAGTGTGATACACACAGAAGGTCACAACTGGCCAAGTTTTTTTAAAGAACAAGAGACTGCAAAGTGCATATCCCTGAATAGGACTCTTATATTGAACCTCACCCACCCACAGCTCTGGAACCATTGTGGAGGGGGGGGGGATTGTAAGAGCCAGGACTGGTTCATGAACAGGGAAGCAGAGGCTTTCAGGACACTGGAAGGTTGCACATGTGAACTTGTGTCAATGGTAGCATTGAGCCCAGGACCCATGCCAGCTCAATTAAACAAGAGCCCAGAGGGGAGGAGAAAAATGGGTGGTGGGCTGGCCCTAGACTGAGAACTACTGGAGACCGATATCTACTGTGTGAGGGAGAATATGCCTTACTTATGATCTCTTGATGGGCTGACTAGACTCCAGTGGATGAATTTTCACTGAAGGACATCTGGGTACAAATGCTTGACTAGATGGGACATAACATGTATGGCAGAATACATGAAGTCCTGTGGGGGGATGGCAGGGCATGGATGGGGAGGGAGTCTAAATTTGATTAAGAACTGTTGTGTGAAATTATAAAAGTTCAATAAAAAATTTAAAAAAACCAAACCCAAAACAAAACAAACAGAATATGGACCCAAAAGTCATATCAGTTGTGCCCTTTGTACAAGCTCTTTTATGAACTCTTTGAGATTTAAGGGAAACACAAACCCATAGCCTGCTGTTCGTCCCAGCTCAGATTCTTCTACCACTCGGTCACGGCAGGGGGGACGTGGATCACTGTCACAGTCATCTTCATCTGAAAAGTCTCCACAGTCATTGTCACCGTTACACAGAAGTCGCCTCTTTATGCACCTGCCTGCAGTCAAAATCAGGAAATATGTTGTGTGCGTGATGCCAAATTTTCTCTTTGCTGAAGTCATTATGGGCATTTTAACATCGGAAGTGAGGTGCTAGCCAAATACACTTGAATTTTTTCTACACGTGTACTTGGAAATACGTGTCTGAAAGCATGTTTATTTCTTTTATCACATAAGTGTGCTTTTATAAAAGCCCATGGAGAGCAACTGGAGCCCCAGATTACCTGTTCCACATTGGAAGTCTCTTTCACAGTCCTCCTGCACCTCCTCACAAGCCTCGGTGGTCACACACTGTTGTCGATCTCCCAGAGCGTCCACACAGCTTCTTCCATGAAACTGTCCAAAGGTCTCAATGCTTCTTGATCGAAACTGCAAAAAACAAAAACAGTTGAAAAGATTAAATTTTCCAATGCAAAAGGGGATTGCGGTCTAAAGCTGCGGCCCCCAGGCCAAAATGGGTCCATGGTTTTAAGAGAGAAATGGTACAAACTGCCATTCACGTCACCTACAGCAACATGTAATGGTCCAGGTTGTGCAGTCTCTTACAGAGATGAATTGTCATGAACACTTATTCTGTCTTCTGTTCAATTCAGATCTGATTCAGATCTCCCGATGCAGTCAGCTACATTCATGCCAATGATACCTTTTTTCTGGGTTGGAATTTGTTTGTGAGGACCCTTGCCTTTTATAGACAATTCCCGAGAGATGTTAGCAATAGTTTCCTTTTGGGATGGCTGGGTAGATGGAGATGAATACTTACCATTTGTTTGAGGCAAGGATCACACTTTGACCACTCACTCCAGGAGCCCATTCTGCAGTCTATGGGGACCAGAGAGCCATCTCTTTGTGTTGTCTCTTGGCTTTAACAAAGGAAATTCAGAAGTATCAATTTAAACTTTTTTGTTTTAATGTGTAGGAATGTCATACCTGCATGTATTGTAAGTACACCCGTGTCATGCAATGCTGGCGGAGGACAGAAGAGGGCAACAGATTTCCTGAAACTGGAGTTACAGTGTTAGTTGCCATGTGGGTGCTGGGATTTGAACCCCGGTCTTTTGCAAGAGCAACCAATGCTCTTAATGACTGAGCCATCTCTTCAGCCCTAAAAATATCAATTTATAGTCACCATTATTTACACTTATCTTCCCAAGAAGCCTTCAAAAACCAATTTACTGTATTTATTACTTTTCCCCCTTAAATCATATTACTTATACATATATATATATATATCTTCTCATGTATTTATAGTGTGTGGTATATGTGTGTATATTGGCTCATGTTGGTACATGTGCATGTATGTATGTATGTATGCACATGTACATGTATGATACGTACACATTGAGGCCAGAGGCCAACTTCAGATGTCTTCCTTCATCATGTTCCACTTTATTTTTTGAGTCAGGGTCCCCCTCGAACCTGAAGCTTACTGACTCAGCTAGACAGGCTGGCCTGCAAGCTCCGGGGGTCTGCTTGTTTCTATTCCCTCCCTACCCCGGCCAAACTGGGATTACAGATGCACACTACTATACCTGGATTTAAGTAGTGCTCTGGGGATCCAAACTCAGGTCCTCATGCATGTGTGTTAAGCACTTTTCAGCACATGATGTTTCAGATTCTCAATTCATCCTTTTGTTTAATTCTTACATTTTGTTTTAATTTCACTCCTAACTTATCAACAGCAACAATGATAATGGTGGTGAGGAAAATTAGCAAGGTGTATTGACCGGCAGTTTGTATTGATTCATCTTTTTGCAAGTAGATGATGAACTCATTGGAATTAGAAATCATGGTTCACTTTCCTTGAACACCTCCCTCATCCCCTGAAAGGCTGGCAAAACCTAGAATTGCCTGGTACTCTTACAAAGTTAAGCTAGCCAGTCTAGCCATTCCTGCAGCTAGCACCTCATAAATCAGGCTTCCCCCTCTCCAAAATTCGATGTTTAACCACTTCACAGTCCACCTCAGGGCTTACTCCTGGTCTTTCTGAGTGTGAACATCATGTGTTTTGGCACTTACAGCCTCTCCTTCCACCCCCAAGTACACTGCTTGGCCGTACTGCTCAGCAGTTTTCTGGCTCTGAGCTTTCCCTGCTCCCTTGGTTCACCATTTGCATCTTCTAGTCACAGCATGGTACCACCCTGAGTACTTATGCCAGTAAATGACAAGAGACAAAAGCAAAATGAAAGCAGAAGCCACTTAACACAATCTTACAAACAGCCTTTCGGTTTCCCTGGCCTGGTATCTCTAGAAGCCTCTCACACCAGGGGACGGTCCAGGCAGGACCAATTCCTCCTAAGATGTGTCTGGAACTCAGCTCCAATTTAAGACTGATAAGTTGAGTATCTCCTCTGTTTTAAGCTCTTTCTTACAACCAGCTTCTTCCATTTGTGTTATAATGTGTTACATTAAACAAGCCAAGGCATGAACAAATAAACTACTCTTCCTACATGCCACAATTTCTGCAGACTTCTCCATCTTTCCCCTATGATTCACATCAACAAGTTTCAAAAAAAAAATTTCCATTGTCTTTATGTTTCTCTGTCACCCCAACAAGTCTCATCTTCAGCCTCCATGTCCCTCTAGCTACTTTTAAATTCTCCATGACTTGCAAGTTTCCTCTGTCTCCTTACCTCCCAATCACTCCCCCAACCTCTTCTCCCATGAACACTGATCTTGCCCATGAGTAATAACTGCCCTGTGGATCATGTTCTTCCTTTAAGTCCTGGTCTTACTGACTTCCTTCCACCATTTAATGTACTTGGTCACTCTTGCTTTTTCCAAAAATGTATTCAGGCCAACAATTCAAAGGCCAGGGTAGTCCAAGAGACTTCCCAAATTACACAGGCCATCACCACAGATCTTGACTACCTCCCAGAACATGAAGGTAAGACCTTATTGCTGAAGACAGGGCCTATTTTGGACACAGGATTTGGAGCAATGGAGCTGGAACTGACCTGGAAGTCACTTCCCCTAAGGCTAGCTCTCATAGCTTTGGAGAGCACTATGCAAGCTGCTAAGTGAGAACCAATTGATGGTCCAACCTCAGCTTCAAAGCCTAATAACCATATCAATGACCAGCACAGCAAATGACATTGCTGTAGTGACACTTTTATCTTGAGGGTAATCAACAGCTGCCTAATTAAACTTAAAGCCCACACTCAATGGGAGGAAACTCATGTGTGGTACTGTAAATATAATCAAATAGACAATGGTTGGAGAGGTCAAAGATCTTAGAGAAAACCCCAAGGCTATCACATCCCTAGACAAATGTAATTTCTTAATATGTGCAAAATATGAATCCTTATATTTACAAACAGGTATGCCAGTCACCACTCACCAAAGAAGCTTCTTTGCAGCAGATGGAGATTATTACAGAGTTCAACAACTAGTCACACACAGAGATTGTGAATTGCCCAAGTCTAAGTGCAATCTCTACAACTAAGACTCATAGGACATAGGACAAGGGACACTAATTCATCTCTCAATTCTCATCAATAAAGCTCCCTTATGCAACAGAGGACCATGAACACAAAAGGTCACAAATGGCCAAAGCATAGAGAGTAAGAGTCTGCAGAGTGTGTGTCATTGGACAGGTCACGTACATTAAACTCCACCCACCCATGACTCAGGGATTGTTGTGAAAGAGGGAGCAGAAAGATTGTAAGAGTCAGGGAGAAAGTACATGATCATATGAAAATAGAGTCCTACAAGCTCCTGGGACCTTGCTCATATGAACCTACAGCAATGGTGTCAATGTGTGCAAGACCTATGCAAACTCAAACAGAGTTAATCTTCTTAAAGGGAGAGACTAGGTGGTTTGACTAGACTCCAGTGGATGAACTTGCACTGAGGGACATCTAGGGACACTAACTTGACACAATAGGCCTTAACCCAAATGACAGAATGTATGGATTCCAGTGAGGCGGGGCTATGGGACAGTGCCAGTGGGGAAGGGGATATAAGATGTTAAAGATTGATTAAGATGTTGTGCAAAAATTCAACAAAAAATTTACAAAAATGTATTTAGTATTTCTTTAATCCCCTTTTATTCTTTGAAAATTTCATACATGTGTATAATGAGTTTTAGTCATGTTCACCTCCCCCACTCCCCTCTCTCATCCTCACCCTTCTCCCAAGAAACCTTTCTTCCCAATTTGCCCCACTTTTATTTCCATGTCTTCTTTCTCTTTATGATCTAGCGAGTTTACTTAGAGTTGCTTGCACAAGTGTGGGCAGAAGGTTATTTACAAGAGCCTGGGTAACTTTTCAGTGGCTACACCCCTGGAGAAAATGACACACCCCTTCCCACAGCATCTATTAACTGCCAATAATCCCTCACAAAGGGCCTCTCCCCACCCATGATGAAATGTTGAGGGGTCCTAATCTTGTGCAGGCCTTGTGCAGATAAGCACAGCTGCAGTGACTCATGTGTGCAGTTGTTATGTCATGTCCATCTTTGTGTGGCTCATCTCCCTATCCTCATTCTTCTACTCTTTCTACTCCTCTTCTAGAATGTATCATGAGCTTTGGAGGAGATGACACGGATGTCCCTTTTAGGTCCGAGCACTCTATTGTCTCTTCCCTTAGGATGAGTGACACTAGATTCCCTTTCCACATCTCTTTTCTTCCATGCTCAGTGCTCTACTTTCCTATGCAGGCTCCTTCTCCTCTATAGTCCCTCAGATGCTGTTTCTCTCTCTCTCTCTCTCTCTCTCTCTCTCTCTCTCTCTCTCTCTCTCTCTCTCCTCTCCCTTTCCTCGCTCTCTCTCTCATTTCCGTTCTCTCTTCCTCATGCTTTCCCAGTGTCTTGGTTTCCATGTGTATGCTAATGACACCCATACAGAGATAAACCTGCGGTCCAGACATCTCTCCCGAAGTTTAAACTTTTGGATCCAATTCCCAACTAGACATCTGTACTTGGACATCTTCATAGCCTACTGACCTCAATGTTTTCCCAAATGAATTTATTATTTTCTTTTCTTTCAAAGCTGCTCTTTCATTTATGAGTTATCCTAGCCAGAAACCTGGGTGTTACTTGTCTAATTCTGTATTCCCTCTCCTCATCTCTGACATCTAACTGAGCACTAAACCCTGTTGTTAGTAGTCTTGTAAATGACTCTCCAATCCATCCCTCCTTCCTGATATCTTCCAGATGTTTTTCTGGTCTATGCTAATATTATATCTCTTCTAGATGACTTCAGTATGTTCTTTCTGACTTAGTTTGCATGATGCATGCAGAGGGATCTTTTTAGAAATGCAAACTGGATGCTATCCTGCCCCTACTGAAAACTCTCCAATAGTTTTCCACCACTGTGTGACAAGGCTCAAGTTTTCAAAATGTTCAAAATCCTTGGATTCTGTGAACATGTTATTTATACAGCAAAAGAGACTTTGTAGAAGTGGTTAGTGGGAGATTATTCTTTGTTTGGGGCTGGGCCTGTTTGAATCATATGAGCCTTTAAAGAAGAGTAGTTCAGTGAAGAATAGTGACAGAAGAGGTGGGAGAAATCCAAGGCCTGAAAAAATATTTCATCCACGTTTGCCAGTTCTGAAGATGGAAGAGTGGGGCAGATTCAGGAAGTGTTTGCCTAGGAGCGGAACAGGGAGGTCTGAAGGATGAAACACAAATGGCTGAGAAATACTTAAAAAATGTTCAACGTCTTTAGTCATTGGGGAAATGCACTTTGAGATTTCATCTTGCCCCTCACAGAATGGCAAAGATCTGAAAACAAACAGTGACAAACACTGCTGAGGATGTGGAGAACTCTTGTCTACTGCTTGTAGGAGTGCAAATTGGTGTAGGCACTATGGAAATCAGTGTGGAAATTCCTCAAAGAGCTTGAAATTGATCTACCGTATGTACTTGGGCATATATTCGAAAGACTCTTTACCTTACTACAGAAATACCTGTTCATCCACGTTCATTGATGCCCTTTGCAGAATACCCAGAGATTGGAAAAAATCTAGATATTTATCAAGTGATGAATGGATAGTGAAGGTGTGGTACTTATGCACAATGGAATATTATTAAGCTGTTAAAAATGAAATTATAAAATTCACAGGTAAATGGATGGAACTGGTAACAAACATCCTGAGTTAGGTAACTCAGACTCAGAAAGACAAACATTATCACATGTTCTCTTTCATAGCTGGATGCTATATTTGAAATCTTAGTATGTATGTTTCAACTTGAAAATTCAGAAAGGTCAAGAAACTAATAAACAGCCATGGCTAGGTTGGGGGCTTCCTGGGAGGGATGGTAGAATGTAGTGATGTGAAGGAGGAAAGGGAAACATTAAACTAGGAAGGGTTAAGTGGGATGGGGAATGAGAGGGCAAGGAAGAAGAGGGAATATGAGGAGAGGCTTTTAGAAAAAGCCATATGGAAACCTATCAGTACAGAATCTTCTTAAAGTATCTTAAAGTATATAAATATATATCATAAAATTGATTAGAAGGTGTTATCCTAAACAAAGGGACATTGCACCTTCTAGACATCATAGGCTAAACAAAACAAAACAAAAAAAACCCTCAATACAATACCAGAAATGAGCTCCCTCTCTAGAAGCTGTTGACCATGGGTCCTATAAACCCTCAGACAATATTGGCCATTGCCCCTGCTCTTGGTTACCCACCAGAACTTGATGAGAAGACCCTATTGCTGAAGATGCTGCATACATGAGTTGTAGAACAAATAAGGAGAAATCAAGCTGGTGATGACTTCAAAGCCTCATCTCTGCTAGTCAGCATTCATAGTGCTGGAAGGTGCTATGCAGGCTACTGGAAGGAAAAAATAATCATCACTCTTACACAGCTGTGAATCCTGTGAACTACAATAACAACTGGCCAGGCAAGATATGCCCATTGGTACAATAGTGACACAAATATTATAGGAGTAACCAACTACTCTTTAATTAGATTTAAGGTCTGCTTCCTAGGATGGAGCCTATTCCTGACATTGATATCAGGCTTAGGAACCTGAGACTAGACAGGGCGCAGAACATAGGGGAGAGTCTAATACTCGCTTTTTACTAAATAGTTATTATATTAAACTGACTCTTAATAACTTATTTTCATATCTGTAGATTAATGCATCTCATAATTATCATAAGAGAAGTTTCCTTATGGAACAGATGGTGATTATCACACAAACCCACAACTGGCCAATATGCAGAGAACAAGAGGCTGCAGCATGCTTATCCCTGAATAGGATATCAAACTTCTGCCCCCCAAGGCTCAGGGACCATTGCAATGGAAAGACTGTGAGAGTCGGAGGTGGTGGATGCCAAAACAAGAGTTTTCCAGACAGCTGGTCAGTTACACATATGAACTCACAGCAATGGTAACAGCATGCACAAGTCCCATATAAACTCAAATCAGACGAAATCCCGGAATAGACATTAGGAAGTGGGGAAAAAGCTCCAAGCCCACCTAAGGAAATTGTGGCAACAGAAGATTGCTGAGAGGAGTGGAGACAGTCTCTTTCAAGTGTGGGAGTGTTGGTAGATTAAACATGCTCCAGTGGATTCTGTGGATTCCAGTGGATTCCACACTGAAGGACTTTGGGGGATACAAATTAGACTCCATAGACCTTATTGCATAATAACAGAGTACATCAGATTGGGAGGGGGAATAAGGGGAAGTATAGGTAGGAGAGGGGATCTAAATAGCATCATATTATATAAAAATCACAAAAAAATCAATAAAAATAAAAGAAATGCTTGCCTATAGGAAAAGTGAGCAAATGGAACCTTCCTTTTTACCTTTACTAAGGAATCCAGCTTTGCTAGTGTCCTGCTTTTATACCATGGGGTCTGTTTCAAATTTCTGGCACCCAGAACTATAAGATAACAAAGTCATGTTTTAAACCCCCAAGCTCCTCCTTGTGTGCTACAGGTGCAACAGGAACCTATTGCACACAACTGACAAAACAGTGCATGTTATCTCCTGCCTGATTCTCCAACCTCACTTTCTCCTTCTAAACTCTAACTACATTTAGCTTAAAATTTCAACAGGAGCTGTTTTTCTCCTATGCCCAGGTCTTTAATTGAGCTATTCCCTACTTACCATACTGCTCTTATAGAGGATCCACTTCTTTTTCTGAGATTCTTCCCTAATCTCCTAGTCCAGTTTTCTGTGTACATACTGTTACGTCTTCTCTATACTACAAAATCTTTGCAATGACATATTTCATTGAATTCACTAAACAGTTGATTTCTTCACCAAATACTTATTAATTGGTTACATTGGTTACAAGTATTGAAGACAAAATAGCATTTGAATAAAAAATATCATTCGAAATGAGAAACCAAACCCACTAAAAGTTGTGATTCTCAAATTCGGGACATTCACATTTAGCTAAAACTCTCAGTGATCTTGGGAACTTCTTTGTCTTCTTAAATACCAGGCACAAAATAGGTTCTTGAGAAGTGATGTGTCAATGAACAAGTAGATATTTAAGCGAAAGAGAAGTAAGAGGGTTTATTGGTCACGTTGTTTTGGACAGAACTTGGCCTGCATTTCTCTAAGGTACAATCGCTTAGTGAACCAACGACACGGCTTTCATACAAGACTTGTACAAGACAAGCTTCAAGATGCTAGTGTTGTAAGCCTGAATCTCCTTCAAACCATCCAGAGTATGAGGAGGACTAGTCATCCTTTATTTCATAGAAATACAGGTTAAAATGTGTGACACAGATGCCAAACCACCTAGTAGAATCTGTTTTGCTACACGTTTGACTATTAGTGAAGGTTTGAAGTCACACAGCTGAGAAATTTGCTGCTAGAAGTCTTTCAGAAAATTAAAGCTTTGTTTGGAATGGAAGGGCCTTAAGAGACAATGGCAGATGCATTCTCTGCTCTATATGGGTATGAAATCATAACCCTCAGGTATTAAAAATAGAAGATTCTTTTGCAACAGATGGAGCATATTACAGACTTCCACAACTGGTCATACACAGAGATTGTCTATGACACATCTACAATGCAACCTCTACACAAAAGGCTCATGGAACATAGTGGAACAAGGGATAGAGAAAACACCAATGCATCTCTCAACATTCATCAAGGATGCTCCCTCATGTAACAAGGGGCCATGGACACAAAAGGACACAAATGGCCAAAGCATAGAGAATAGCAATCTTCAGAGTATGGTCCTGGACAGGACTCATATTAAATTTCATTTACCCAGACCTCAGGTCCCATTGTGGAAGAGGAGTGGAAATATTGTAAAAGACAGGGAGGAAGTACATGACCATATGGAAATAGAGTCCTACAGACTCCTGGCACCTTGCTCATATGAACCTATAGCAATGGTGTCAGCATGCACAAGACCCATGCAAACTTAAGCAGACAAAAACTCAGCACAGAACTGTGGAAATGGGCAGCAGAACCTGATCTTAGCCAAAGAACTATTGGGCAACTGATTACTCCTGGGTGAGAGAGCTGATCTTCTTAAAGGGAGCAACTCTAGATAGGCTGACTAGACCTCAGTGAATGAACTTGTACTGAGAGGCATCTGGGGACATATTTTGACACGATAGGCCTTAACAGAAATGACAGAATGCATAAATTCCAGTTGGGTGATGAGTGGTTAACAAAAATGTGGTACATTTATACAATGGGGTTCTATTCAGCAGTAAAGAAAGAAGAAATAATGAAATTTGCAGGTAAACAGATGGATCCAGAAATTGTTATACTAAGTAACAGACTCAGAAAAACAAACGATGTATGCTCTCCCTCATATGTCAATCCTAGCACCAAATCCTTTTAAATTCCAGGTGCTTTTAATGAGATAATGCTATACAGCAGCCTCTTCTGCATGAAATAACTACCATCATCACGACTTCAGATGAGCCTGATCGCTAAACATCATCACAACTGGGCTTGTTGATGGTTGTGCTCATTCATTAAAGGAAGGCCAAGCAGGATCATTGGACCCTCACCAGATTATCCAGTCACTCTTCCCAGCCAACTGTATGTAATTTGGCCCTAATCACACATGGCCTCCTGGATTTGGGGAGGTATGGGAGACAGGCTTGAGCCTAGGGTGAAAGTCTTATTGACAGCCATACAGCAGGCCTGAGGCAACGGCCCAACTGCTAGAGCCACAAGGAACACCTTGTGACATTTTGCTCACATTGGCAGAAAATGAGACTGATGCCTAGAGCTCACCACTCCTTAATCACCACCCTTGGAATCAAGGTATCCTACTTGCTGTACTGTGATAGGATGCTAAACCTGTTATGCTAATAAGGTCTCCTACTTGCTGTGCTGTGATTGGACCACTACCCCTATATAAGCTTGTGCCTTCCTGCAATAAAGCAGATCTGTGTCACTGAACCTGGTCTCCTGCGTCTGAATGGGGCGATGCTAGCGCAGACTCCTCACCAGCCCTGGGGTCCGGACCAGACGAGTGATTGGAGGAACTGAGAGAGCAGGAGAGTGGCCACATCCAGTGAACACAGGGAGGGCTAAAGTATACAATCCAGGGGAAGGCTAGGAAGAGAAGGCATGACCCATGCTGGGTAAAGGCTTTCCAGTGTGCATACCCTCGGGTCATACATACACTTCAGCAACCCTTCAGTTATCTCGGTAAGTAAGCTCAATAAATTCGTTGGTTCCCCAGTAAAACTTTAATCAAACATTGGCTTCACACTAGAACCTTAAAAGGGATTAAGCATTGCTTAGCATCCCCAGGACAAGACATCTCACAACAGATGGAAAATTTATTTGTTAATGCTACTATGTCTCATAATTATTTTTAAAAAGAGAAAATGAGAATGTCAAAGATGTTAAAAGGATATGGGAATGGAGATATTTTTCAAAATAGAAGATATGACAAAGTCTAAGCCAGTGATGAAATTCTGTTTAGGTTTGTTATGATATATAAAGGATGAGACAAAAGTAATACATATATAATCTTAAAATAAAGCCTAAGCAAGTGATGAAGGTCTGTGTAGGTTTGTTATGATATATAAAGGATGATACAGAAATAATATACACATAATCTTAAATTTTCTATGGTCATAGTATAGTCAACTAATTTAAGGAACAAAATATATATATATAGTCAAGATTTATCTGAGAATGTTTTTTGTTTTACCCAAGCCTTATCTACACAGCACATCATAATTAAAAGTATCAGACTGGTGGAACTAACCTTACTGGGTGTTTAACAGCCGTAGTTTGAGGCCTATACTAATGCAGTCAGAGGGACTTAAGGGACAATTTTTCCCTCTTGCCCTCCAAGGTCAACTAAGCTCCAGGGGACTATGGAACATCTCTCAGAATGTCCTGTAACTGTGTTGGGTCACCTGTCCAGGGAGGACATGGAGACCCCATGAGATGGAATTGAACCAGTGTCCAGTCTATAAAGAGGAGGGTCAAATCAGAGGAAATATCTCATTCATGCTTCCAAGTGAAGCCAGACATGGTTGAGCAGGACCTTTGACTTATCTTCACATAGATGGAACTGGTAAAAGAAAGGAGCCAAGAGCTCCTCCCAAGCCCATGTGATCCCTGATGAACAGATCCTCAAACAACCTTAGAGTAAAAATATATTGGTGTGGGGCTGGAGAGATTGCTCAGTGGTTAAGAACACTGGCTCTTCTTGCAGAAGACCCGGGATTGAATCCCAGCACCGACATA
>NW_008345884.1:4128336-4182065 GCF_000622305.1 Nannospalax galili
CTTTCCAACAAAATCACTGAAAAACCATGTTCGTGTTCCCATGAACCTGCAAGTCTTACAGTTCAGTGAGATAGCTTGAAACTTTTTCTCTTAACCAGTAAACCTTAGAACACTGGAAGGTTCAAATTTCTCTTTTTGTCTGAGTAGGAACCCGAGTAATTCTAAACTTTCTGAAATAGTTTGTGTTTTGTCCATCTCTAACTTTCAATCAGAGGACCATGTAATTTCTGTGTAGTTTTCAAAATTAGACATTTAAAAGTTCTCTGTCACTATGACATGAGGACCAAACCTGATTCAGCTGTCATTCTCTCTTGTTCTGTTTCTGTCTCCTATGGTGTATTATGCACAATACTTTGTAGAAAGTTCTGGACATCAGAGCAGTCTGTGTCCTGATTCTCTATTGGCAATTTGGGTAACCCCTTCAGAAGATTAAAAAAAAAGAATAGGAGGCAGGAATTGGCTAGGCAGTTAGGGTAAAAAGACCCCAAAGAAAAGTAGCCAGTTTGTTGGCTAAAACTCACAATGTCCTTGGGCCTCTTAGCAACTTACTGTGTTCCAAAGGCCAAAAATGTTGAAAATATTTGGGAGCTTTTATCTAATCCTTAAAAGATTTTTTAATTAAAAGAATTTTAGGATTCCCCTCTTCAGAGAGGGGAATGTTAGAGTAGCCAAAAGCCCCATTTAAAAAAAAAAAAAAAGAATCAATCGAAGAAGAAAGAGTACATGAAGTTATCAGAAAAAAGTGATGGGGAGATATGGAAGGAGTTGGAGGGGAGGGAGTGGGCATGGATTTGATCAAAACACCTTATATACATGTATGAAATTCTTAATAAATTATTTCTTTAAAAAACAAGAACTCTTCAGCAAATTCCCAATTGATTACTCTTCATTTATTTGATGGCATGTTGCAATTTTCACTATTCTCTATGTAGGGTTTTTCAAGTTAAAATTTTTATTATTTAAAAAAAATTCCAGTTGGGGGTGTATGGAAGGGTTCCAGTGAGGAAGGGAGCAGAAAGATAATTAAGATGTTGTGTATGAAATACACAAAAATTTAATAAAAATTTACAAAATAAAAATAGGAATTTGGAATGGAGATGCAGCTCAGTGATTGAGTGCTTCAATAGCATGTGCAACCCTCTGGGTTCAACCTGCAGTACCACAATAAATAAATAAGCAAATAAATAAAGTTGCTAACTCCATTTCATATTGAGTAGCTCAAGTTCTCTGAGGGATTCCAGATATCACGTTTTGAAAAGCTACTAGATGATTCTTATGTTCAATGTTCAGGAATATCGTTTGGCAACATATGGTGGAAATCTATGATAATGGGGGGGTGGAATTCAGGTTGGTGTGGTGGTGCTCATTATAACAATGTCATTCAGTCTTGAGGCATCATTGACTTAAATGGGTCATTCAAGTGGCCTCTCACTGGTTTTAGGAGTTACAGTAGGCTTCGTCTTTTAGCAACCCCATGGTTCATTTTAACGTCTTGCTGTCTCATACTTGATTATTGGTTCCTATCAATTTATCACCTACTTAGGTGAACCTGTTAGCATTTTCAGTATCTCCCCAGGGACGATCATTTCCTTGGTTTTTGAGTCCACCCTATAGACCAATACCCTGAGATCTTCATCTTCCTCACTTGCCTGATCAGAGGGTACAGTGTAGACCTGAGACTCATGCATGGCAGGTAACTGCTCGCTGAACTAGTCCAGAGTTTAGTTCTTTATTGAGTAAAATTAGAATCTAGCCAGTGACTACCCTGATGCACAATAAAGCAGATTTCCTGGGAATTAATAGTGGAGACTAAAAGGTTAAGCAAGCCAATGTTGTTGAAATAAGCACTCTGCATAAATATTAGGAAAGGAGATGAGTGAACTTGAATAACTCCTCCTATCTTTCACCCTCCGAGCCCAGCACCACTCTGTCAGCCCCTTTGACTCAGTCAGCAGATAATCTTTTGTAGCTTGAAATATGCATGTGTACAGCAATCACCACCTGCCTATCATCCCGCTGAGCTATTAGGTCCAGCAGAGAAGTGTCTGTCAAGCACTTTCTGGGTTCTCAGATGAAATGTGCTTATCAAGTACAGCCTGTCTCCAAGTGTTTTGACCACAGCTTGAAAGGCACTTCCTAGATCAAAGCAATGTACATCAGCATGGCAGGGGGTCTAACTTTGTGCCAGAAATGCATTAAAGGAAGGTCTTGTCCTGGCAGGAAGAGAAGTTTCCAATTCTAGAAAAAGAAAAGCACTACCACAGCTTACACTCCAAAACAGGTTGGTCAGTCCAAGCAGGAAACATCTACTGTGTGAAGGGATCCTTCTGTTGGGGGAAATGTTAGCTAATCAGGACTGAATTCCAAATTCATGTAGCTCATGAAGACGAAAAGATAAAATTGTAACAGTGACCATTGTGCTAAGTTTTAAGGCACTTTCCTGATTTTACAAGTCTTATTTTATGTACTCCCAGTGACCCAGCATATAGCAATACCTGTCATACATCAGGACATGATGTGTCTCAAGTAATACAAGACAGACATCTTTGCTGACATGGAGCCCATGTACTAGTGGTGAGAGACCAATGAGCACGTTTGCATAAATATAACCTGAAGTTCCGTTAAGACACGTGAGTTTGGAAGGAAAATAGTGGAGGGTAAGAAGGCAGATAGCACGTAGGGTGGCGGGGGGAGAGGGGCTTTTACATGGGGCTGGTGAGGCATTCCTCGTAGAAGAGTTTACACTTCTATCTAAAGTAGTATGGGTCATTCTTCTGAAGGTGGCTGACCCATTTTGACTGCCTTGATGCGCAGAATGCAGAAGTGACCTAGCATGACTTTCAAAGCTGGGTTAGAAAAGATAGCACAGGCTCTGCTGGTTTGTCTAAAGACATTCACTTTGGGAGTTTTTCAATACTATATACGAAGCTACCTTCTCACATCCACTACAGAGCAGAGAATTGGGGGTGGGGAGCACTCAGGAGACCAGGTGACAGACACAGGAATGAATAAGCCTTTGAGATGACAGCAGGCCAGCTACCATCTGATGACAGCTGTGTGGGAGACACAGATGGATTAGTGATGTTTCTGCTGTTGTGACAGAACACAATGACCAAAAGCAATCAAGGAAAAAAGAGTTTATTTTGGCTTATGGTTTGAGGGATAAGAATCACCATGGCTGGGAGGCATGGCAGAAAGCAGGCACGGTGGCAGGAGCAGGAAGCTGAGAGCCCCCATCTTCAACCACAAACACAAAGAAGAGAGGGATCAGAAGTGGGTGAGGCTAGGAACGCTCAAAGCCCGCCCCCAGTAACACACTTCCTCCAGGAAGGCTACATCTCCTAAAAATTCTGTGACCTTCCCAAGCAGTGCCACTAACTGGGGTCCAATGTTCAAATAACTGAGCTTATGGGGGACATTTCTCATTCAAACCACTACGCAAGAGAAGGCAACAGTTCAGGCAACCTCCTGATTCATGAGCAAAAGAAATAATAGCTATATATATTTTTTTGTTGTTGTTTCTTTGCTTGCTTTTAAAACAGGGTTCCCTTATATCCACAGCTGGGCTGAAATTCACTAGACCAGGATGGCCTCCATCTCACAGCAACCTGCCTGCCTCTGCCTCCTGAATGCTTGGACTGGAGACATGCGCTACCATGCCTGGCTTTGGTTATGTTTTAATACTCTTTTGAGTTGGTTGTCATGCTGCAAAAAATGAACCAAATGAGAGGCAACATTTGTTTATCTACCTGAATGAAATCAGAGAAGAAACAGAGGGTATGGGAAAAGAGTGCTACAGACTGAGGGAAAACTTAGTGGAAGAGTCCTGTGGGTGGCATGTTGCTGGCACACAAACTGTGATTTTTAAAGCTGGGAAAGCAAAAGATACAGATATCCCTGCAGAAGGAGGCAGGGTACAGCTCCATCTTGGAGTTCTGAGGAGGACTTTAGATTTGGTTCTGCGCTTGCTGAGATTTTGTAGAGAGCAGGAGTACCATATTTAGATTTGTGTTTTCCAGGTTTTCTCTGAATGCTCAATGGAAAATTGATGATTGGGGAGTGGACCAGAAATGAGAATGATTGGGCTGCAAAGGTCACCATGGAGACAAGAAGTGGTCAAATTTGAAATCAATGTGTTTACATATTTGCTTATAATTGACACATAACTGTTCGTATCCTATGGTGCAGTGTGAAAAGTGTAGCATATATTTAAAGGTAGTACTAACAGGACTTGATGAAGTACTTGGTGAGTAGTGGTACAGGGGTTGGGATGGGTGGAGAAGTCAGTAGACATGCTTTGAACACATTAAGTTTGTGAGATCTGTTAATTGTCAAGGTGAGATGTTGACTGTTATTGAACTTTGGGCTGAGGGAAGAGATTTGCTCTGTGACTATAGATGGGTGGTTAGGAACATAAATGGTATATCACCATAGATGTAAATGTGGCAACTGTGAGAGTCTAAGGAATATTTTGCCAGAAGTATGCATGTGGGGTTTGCTGGAATAGAAGTTGTGTTTCACGCCTTGAGACTAGATGTGAAAGAGTATGTTTAGCATAAGACAGAAGATGGAGCCAATATTTAAAGAAGAACTTGAGCCATACTTGTGTACTAGTAGGAATGGCTCAACTAAAAAGGTACATATGGAGGATACAGGAGAGAAAGAGCAGAATTCAAGGGGCAAAGTTCTCGATGAGGCATAGGCGATACAGCCAGCATCTGTGGCCCCTTCATAGGAACACATCTCTCATACAGTCATAGGCTTCACATGGAAGACTTATTGAATGGCAAGTGCCATTTACTTTTTCATATTCCTCTTTGCTGACTTATAATAAGTGGGAACAGAGACCTGTGGTAACATCTGAGATTCCCGCTCTGATATTCCTGAGTATCTATTTGAAAAGCGAAGAATACTTTAACATAATGTTAATAAATTAAAGTTACATGAGAATTTTAAAACACAACATAAGTAAATTCAAAAGATGAATAATTAAATGGGAAAAATATTTATGATTCATATCAGAGACCAAATACTAATTTATAGACTAAGCATGGGAATTCACAAGAGAAAGAGAGGATACTGAAGAAGAAGGGGCAGGGTGGTAACAAAGAACCACATACGTAGTTGCTCACATACATACAAATGTGGCCCTTCCAGGTACGAAAAATACGTAACCTGACTCCGTAAAAGAAAGGCAAATTAAAACTGCCTTGAGACCCTTTTATTTTCACCTATGCTACTGACAGATAAAAAAAATTGGCTTCCCAGTGGCCAACGGGTGAGCCAGGTGAGACAGCACAGGTGGACCCCACAGGGAGGAGAAAATATGGCAAAACAATTGGTGTAGTGGGCTGGATAGATGAACTTCAGGATTCCAGAAAAACATGAGGCTAGCTGCGGTCATATGGGTAACACAATGGATCGTAAAATATGTAACTAAAATGATGCAGGCTACACAGATGTGGACAGACTCAAACAGGGAAATCTCCAGTAGCAGCCATCCCACAAATGTGGGAAAATAGCTCAGTTACTTGAAAAACGTGGGCCACCGCCACATGTGTCTGAAAATTCCCTAAGGCTTGTGGAGGGCCTAGAAAAAATTTTACAGGCCTTGGAAAGAGACAGGGAACCCAAAGAGGGGCGTGGCCACTTCTTTGCATAATAGGAGATTTGGTGAGGCAAAAGAAACAGCCTCAGGAGAAGCTAAAAAGAGTAAGGAGCTACTGGCAAATTCAGCCTGAGCCTCAGAGTTTGAGAGAAAAAACTGGAGATTTTTAACTAACATAAAGTTAGGGGATCAGGAATCATAGGACCTAGAGAAAAAGACAGATAATAATGAGAAAAGAAACAACCTATAAATAAAGGTAGCTAAAGCTGCCCCTGAGATTCAACTTTTAATACAAAAAGAGAAAAAAGTTAACAATACCATTGCTAGGAGAAAATACTCCACACTACAGCTGTTGGGGCTAGGAAAGACTTCCAAACAAGCAATTAAAGAGCCCTTCACCACGTGGTTCGTGAGGGTATGCGACATGGGAGCAAATGATGTCAGTTTAAGTTCTTCAGAAGCATCTCAGCTGAGCTATATAACCACCCATCTGTCCTTGCGACATAGGCTGTTTAACCTAGGCCAATACAGGAGGCAGCAGTCCCTAATGGAATGGCTTGTTCAAGGTATTAAAGACACATAGTCATCACTAATGGAGTCTCCCATGATTAGCACGGGCTGGAGGACTATAAAAGAGGGACAGGTGTTACTGAGAAAACTAGGTATGAGAAAAGCAATATATAAAGCCCAGTTCACTAGGCCAGATAGGGCTGTGTTCACCAGAGATATAAAGGAAAACTTAATTCAACTGAGACCTCGAGATTGGTATAGAGCTTTAATGGTTTTGCTAAGTCCTTTAATGGGTCAGGATCTTTGTAAAGTGATGGAGGCTTTGGCAGATCTAAGTGATTCAAACCAGCATGTAAAAAGTGTCTGTAGAATAATAGAGCAACCTGCAAGTGATAAAAAAAAAAAAGACAAGACAGAAAAAAATGGCCCATTTGGGTTACTCAAAGAGAAATGTGGCTAGATTTATGCTGAGACCAAATTCCCAAAGAAAAAATTGATAGAAAACCAAATTCAGTACTAAGGAGTCTCTGGAAGGCTTTAAAACCTAAAGTTCACAAAAGGCATTCAGAGGATAAAAACTTTCCTGGGGTGGTTAAGGATCCCCAAAGATTAAATAAGGTACATTTCTTCCCTGAGAAAGGCTATGCTAAGGGTGGAGGCAGTTTTTCCCTCCAGGACCTCTGCCAGCAGCCAGGTTTAGTCAATGGAAAGGCAACAGATATGGCTGCAGCCAGGAGGCAGACCCAGGGCCTGCCTGACTCAGGGAACCAACAGGTGCAGCAGGGACAAAACAGACCCTTTGTCTCTTTAGCCTGGTGCAGGGTCAGGCAACTTGAGCCAGCACCTGTAAAAGTATCGAGGATAAAAGGATACAAAGAGACTCCCTGTAAAATCCCCAGATGTGGAATGACTCCAAAGGGATAACTAAAAATAATAAAGAACTAAGTTAATGCCTCTTACCCATGCTATGGTACCCAACAGAGATCTATGGAAAAAGCAATTAATACAAATGGATAAAACCTTTCCACACTGTGTTAGACATGGTCTATCTATGATTGATTTAATATATGATATTAACCTTTGAGTGTTTTACAGATGTGAGACACATTTAAAAGATATCAAGTACACCTAAAGATACAAAGGCCAGCTATAGCTGTAATATTCCTGGGAGCTTTATGGTTGGGTAAGACACAAGTAATATCCACCAGAATGGTTGGGAAAAGCCTACAAAGGCTCCCAAAACTGTACAACGGTTAAGATAAAAATTACAGTACTAGGGGTGGGTTTCCTCCTTATGAGCTATTGGCCAGAGAGATCCTAGAGGTCCTCAAATTAACAAGGCTATTGCCACTAATGTCAGTTCTACACTAGAAAAGGTTGGTAAGGTCATGTTGCTAAAGGCACTGCATGATGTGAGCACAGGACAAGGTGAGACAGAATCAAGACTAAGCTGAAAACTCCATGCCACTGGATGGATGGTTTTCACAGTGGTTGGGAAAAAAGGATGCCCCATAATTCTGCTCAACAATGGACCATGCATGCTGCACACTACGGACATGCCAAGCAATGCCTGCTGGTGCAATAATGGCTCGACTAACATATGTACAACTGTAAAATTTCTAACTGGATGAGGCCTGCTCTTAGGGGTGCAACACACATGTGGTGCTGTAGACCAGGCCAACTCCCTGTGTTAGGAAAGGCTTTAGGCCCCAGCAGGGAAGCTGCTACAAGTGTGAATATGGTACACCTGCTGGGATATCTTCTAGGCACTTGTATTTGGACCCATGTTTGTTTAGATGTGTCTGCGTCCTTCCATTTGTCTTTATAGTAGGGGAGACACCACCAAGATGGATCAGTGGCCAAGTCTTGAAGACAAATAATGGAGAAGCTCGAGAGGTCAATATCTTCCATGATTGTCCCACACTTATCACCACCTCCAAGCTCAGGGACCCTTGTGGAAGAAGGAGGCAGAAAGTTGTATGAGCCAGAGGAAAGGGATGGAGTGTAACCTGAAGTTCCTCCATCCAACCACTATGATGCAAGCTATTGTCTGTGGAAGGAGTCAAGCAGGCTGAAGTCCATCACTTCTCCCACCCAACCATTTGCATGAAAGGGAGGAGCTGCTGCCATATTGAACAAGAAAGAACTGAGTGGAAAATGGCCGTGCGGGTTGAGACAGCACACATGGACCCCATGGGGTGAGATGAGGCATTTGGACCACAGGGTGAATGTATGAAAAGTTGATGGAGACTGCAGGGCAGAATGAGCTGGCGGCAGGCATTTCAAATATAAGCCTGTGAGAACTCATGCCTTTGTAAGTCATCCTTTCCTGGATGTGATAAACTATGCAAACCTCACCCCCCCCCAAAAAAAATTGGCTCCTTTCTCCTGTGGCAGGGCTATGGGGAAATATTCTCATACCCTGCCAGTAAATGAAAAGTAATACAAATTTCATAGGGCAAGAGGGCAAGTTAGGCAAAGTCACAAAGGTGACTGGCTACCTTTGACCCAGATACATCACTTCTGGGAATTAATCTGTAGGATGTGTTTCCACTTATAAAATGTTATATAAATAAGGATATTCACTGCAGCAGTTTCTAATACAAAGTACATGAAATTACACAGATAGGTTTCCTCAACTGAACTTACACAATGGAAAGTCATTCGACTCTGAGGACAATGAGGGAGCACTTTCACTTTGATTCAGAAGATTCCCTAAGTTATATTATGACAAAAAAAAAAAATCAGTGTGCCAGACATTATACAGAATATGCTTTCTGTTAAAAGAAATCAGAAAAGCAAGATTTTAAATGTCTCTGTGCTTTCACTGACGTAAAGAAGGGTACATTAGGAGCTAGCATGTGCTACCCAAAGGGGAGGTGTGTGGGAAGGGAAAGTGTTCCAATTATTATACATGAGATAAGATATACCTCATGAGAAGTTACAAGGGAGAAGCAAGATTTCCCAGAATACATCTTACTATAGTTTAGGTCTTTGAACTTTGAATATTTTCATATTTTCAAATCTAAAAGAAAAGGTAATGATAGTAGCTACCTGTGCACACTGAACACACTTTGTTTACTGTCTCAGGTATTCCTCTTGGAAAGCCTCACTTTTATGCCCCTTTCCAAGGTGTGAATCAGGGTCAAAGCAGTACAGAATCTGCCCTGGGCACATAGCTGCAAATTTGTGGAGACTTGGAGTCCAGGCAGCCTGGCTCCAGAAACTGTGCTCTGAAGTTTTATTCTCCTCTCAGCATGGCTGTAAAAATTTCCATTCTACCTTGAGAAAAGGGACATGGTGGTATCCTCAGGGCCTGTTCTCCTGGGGTGAGGTGAGAGTTGGAAACCTCTACCAAATTCACTGTTCACAGAACAACCGAACCATGTGACTTCCCCTGAAGGCGACTGTTACTCCAACCCTTCCTTTAGACAAGGAAGCATCTTAAAGTGAAAAGAGCAGCAAGGTTATCATAAAAAGTGCCTGATATTTGTTAAATTCTTTCCTTGTGCCTGGAACAGAAGAAAGAAGTACTTTACATATGAACAACTTAATGTTCAGACACACACACACACATAATAATAAAAGTAAATCTTAAAAAGACATAAAAATCTTTACTGCATAGAATCTGTTATCAGGGTGGTGGGTTGAATTGTATTCCTTCCAAAAGTGAACGATGTACTGGTCCTAAGCCCTGGTACCTGAGAATCTAAGAATGTGAACTTATAAATAGGATATGGATAATAGAGTCAGAATGGATTCATTGAAGTAGGCCCCAATCCAACATTCCTGGTGTCCTTGTAAAAATATAAATCCAGGGGCTAGGGAGATGATTCAGTTGGTAAAGTGCTTGCTATGCAAACATGAGGACCTGAGTTTGGTTCTTAGACCTTAAATAAAAATGTTGGTAACTCCAGAGCTGGGACAACAGACACAGGCAGGTCCCTGGGCTCACTGACTAGCCAGGCTAGTCTACATGGAAGTTCCAGGCCTGTGAGAGACTTTGTCTCAAAAACAAAGGTGGACGGTGTTTGAGGAATGACACCTGAGGTTGACCTTTGGCCTCCACTCTCATGTGCATGGCACACACACACACAAGCACTCATACACACACACACACACACACACACACTCATAAAGAGAAACTGGGGAACTGGGGATGTGGCTCAGTGATAGAGTGCTTGTTTTGCATATGTAAAGTTCAGAATTCAATCCCCAGTGTGGGAGTGGGTGAGGAGGGTCAGGAAAAAATAAGAAAGAAAATCCATACAGAAGATGATAGGAAGATGGCTATGTGATGACAGAGATAAGATTGGAAAGCCAAAATATGCCAAGGATTTCAGGCTACCATCAGAAACTACACAGAGTAGTAGAGGGATTGTGGCCCCATCAACATCTTGATCTTAGACCTCCAGCCTCAAGACTAGGAGACAATAAGCCTGTGTTGTTTAAAGCAATGGGTTTAGGGACTTTGCTATGGCGCCTTTAGGGAACAAGCACAACCAGCACCTTATATACTGTGGAATTGAGGCACGGAGACACTGAACCACCCAAATTCAGCACTTCCTGCTGAGTCTGACCATCTGAACACAATTGTTGGTCTCTCAGGATGAAAGAACAGACTCCAAAAAGTTATTTGGCCTGCACACATTTGCCATGGCATGTGCATGCATGCATGCACACACACACTAAATACATAAATGTACTAAAAAAGTAAGCACACACACACACACACACACACACACACACACACACACACCTTGGCAGCTTGACCCAAGCTGTGGATGTCTAGTCAATTTCTCACAGAATATATATGGTGAGAAACTTAGAAATAAAGTTGAAACATTGCTACTATTATTCAAGTAAGTAGTCGCCTGTTGTGGTTGAAGTCTCTGCACCCTCTATCAGAGGGCACAGCACAGGGTGTTCAGAGTTGGAGCCATCCTGGCACATTCTGAAGGGCATGGCTATGAGAGTACAGGATGCTCAGCAGAACTGGGTAGCACAACTGCCAGGAGCAGAAGCTGGCCAAGGGACTGCCTGGTCCTGCCTGGAACAGCTGAGTGTGGCCAAGACCCAGGGGGTGTGAACTTCAAAGCAGGGACAGCCTTCCCACAGCTGCTCAGTTTTGATCAATAGGAGCCACAATCCAGGAATGTGGGTTGTTTCATTTTTTTTTCTTAACCTAAGAACCGGTCAGGTTAAGTAAAAGAGAGCTAAAGCAACTTTCAATAACCATCTTTTCAAGTACAAATTCCTTCTGTGCTCTGATGCTGGGAAAGTGAAAATATTTTCTGGATGGGACAATGCTGCTTAGATAATGTGGTGGATGAAGGAGGGTCTGGCTGAGCACTTGTCCCAGAGCCCCTGTGGGTCTGGATAGTGCCTCTTTGAGTCCTCTCATGGAAATTCCTATCATGAACACAACCCAGTTTGGTGGGTGGAGTTCAGGCTGAATGGCAGCTTGGGCCCTGAGGCAGGCAAAGATGGCTTGAGGTGGGTAGCAGAGTCAAAACAGACATGTTAAACCAAGAGTGAAATGACCAAAGGGGAATTGGATACAGGTCAAGTCAGCCCTGACAGAGCAACAGCTTTCAGGATGATGTTGGCATCAGGGGGTGTTTCTCTGCTGTCTTCAGAGCACATCATGCTTTACTGAACCACACAGGTTTGTGTCCTCTCCCATTAGGCAGGCAGGAAGGATATCCCATGAGGTCCTAATCTCTAGCACTCCTAGTCGCAGTCATGTTTAGGAAGTTCTTAATGTCCTCTTTGTTTACTTGTTGAATGTGTTCAGTGTAATGTCTATTTTGTGTTGCTGTCACGAAATACCTGATGAGGGTGATATATAGGAAAGAAATGTACTTTGTTCATGATTCTGCTGGCTACAAATTTCAAACAACATGGTCTTGACATCTGGAAAGAGCTCCCATGGTTGTGTCACAGGTCTAAAAAGCAAAAAGGGAAGTGGCTGTAGTCAGAAGGGACAACGTGCAAGAAAGGAAACGAGATGGAGGAAGGGCCAGGCTAGACCTACAGGGTAGGCTTGACCTACTCTTCAGAGATAGTGATAACCTATTCAGTAGTGTAGAAATCCAAGACCTAACTACCTTGTCTAAAGCTTCTCTAAGGCCTCCACCACCTCTGTCTGCTGCTATCCTGGGGACTGCAGCATGTTCAGCTTTGGGGACACTCTCATACCATAGGCAAAGCATAGTCTATGGGCTTTGTAACCATGAGCCAGTAAAAGGGAGAAAACAAGATCTTGCTGCAAGCATAGCTAATCCATCTGCATCACGGCAATTCTTAGATGGAAGAAATAGATCCAAAACCCAGGACACACAACTTGGAGCACAACATGGGATGTTATGGAAGAAAAGCCAAATGATTAACCTTTGCTTAATTTGGGGCCAAAGGACAATGCAGCCAACAGTTAAAAAGGATCAAGTTTTGAGATAAAGGAGGGAAAGATTAACTTTCTTACTTTTAAACTCAGTTCTTAGACACTGATGAACACGGATCTATTATATACTGATGGCAACCAGTTTTATTTCATAATCCCAAGTATTCAAAGAGAAAACTCTTTGTCTTAACATTTGAACCCCTTTGTTACAACAAAATACCAGAAACAGCAGCAGGTTTCCACAGAAAGCTAGCAGAAACACCCTCTGTCTTTCTTCATTTGTTTTGAAAGTTTAAATTCTAGGGTTTTACATATCACTATTTGGCTTAACCTTTTTTCCCCCCTACTTTGCTATTAAAGAATTAGACTCTGAGATAGCAAATTCCAGAGTGAAATTCCAGAGACAAACAGCCAACTGTGTACTCACCTGGGAGTGGTTCCTGGGGCGGCCAGTGCACTTACTTCCAAGATGCAGAGTGTAATTGCTAAGGCGAAGCTCCAGTCTGCAGACATGCTGCTCTTGCTAGGCAGCCCTGGGCTCTTGTAAAGTATTTCTTTGCAACCAGGGGACAGGGAACAATTATTGTTTGTCTATGTTTACTTTTTTTTTTTCCTTTTTGTCGAGAGATGTCAAAGTCCAACTAAAGGAGAGTCATTTATTGCAATTCCTGGCTTCCTACTTTCCCTTATTGAGGAGTATCAACTAAAATGCTAAATTGACTAAGATTAGGAACAGTGCTGTGTATAAACAAAAGGAGACCCTGGAAAAAAGGATGAGGAGAGGCCTAATTTATGGAAAAGTCTTGTGGATGATTCTCATGAAATCCTGAGCTCAAAATGAAGTCAATGGCACATCAGAAGGCAAAGCCCAGACATGGATATTCTAACCCCTCTTCCATCTGAAAATCAGATGTGTGAGTTGATTCCATGAGCTAAAGTAAATTGTAAAGATGTAAGTGTCTTTGAACAATTTACAGACTTCTTTCTTTATGTGTATAGTGGATTCTTCTGAAAGATGAGATGTAAACTCCACAAGGCATTGACAATACCCTTCAAAGGAAGATCAGCAAGATAGAATCTGAGATAGAAAATTTTGCCTCTGCCCATGAAAAGACTCTTTGCCTCACACATTCACGTCTCCAGGACTGTGGAGTGGGTGAGGTGTTCTGGTACTGAAGAATGCAGACCATACAACTACTCTGAACACACTGGTTGCACAAGAGTACAGCCTGGGATGTTGCAAATGTGGATGTCTGCTTACTCCCCACCTAATTTGGATTTAATTGGTCTGGGATGGAATTTCCACTGCCGGCTCTATAATGCAGAATAGGCAACTTGAGAAAAGAAAGAAACATCTATGGAGTTTTGTAGGCAATGTATAATCACTTTAAAATTCGCATGATACTTTAGTTTTAGTTAAGCTGGCAAGGAACCTCCTGCAATCCTTTTCTGCCTCCATACAAATTCTGGAATTATATCTATGAACCATATCTAACCGTTCTTGACATCTTTTTCTTTTCTTTTTCTTGTTTGTTTTGGGTTGATGTTTTGTTTTGTATTTTGAGTTTTTGAGACAGGCTCGTCTTGGATTTACTATATAGGTAAGGATCATTCTTCCTCCAATTCCCAAGTGCAGGGGTTGTAGGCATGTGCCACCATGCCTGGCTCCCTGACACCATATTTAAGGGGAATTCATAAGTAATTATTAGTTACAAACCAGAAAATTTCAAACATTAGTGTATGCAAAGGTAAAACTGGCATTCTGTTCTGAGGATGACAGAACACACAGCTAGCTTTTCCAGGAGTGTCTTACCTGTGTCCCTGATGATGAAAGGAAATCTGCCCTTCACCTTTTCTGGGCCCTTCTTTTCAGGCACAGAGCTTGAAAAGTACTGGAATTAATTCCACCTATTTATGAGCTTTCTGTGGAGACAATGTCCTTGTTTGACATGTAAGTCATGCAAAATTGCCAACTAATAAGATGGTTCTGATAGGTGCCACCCTGGGAGCTGTGTCAGTGGATGAATCTATGCCAGAGGGACACTTTCCATGAGTCTTAGCTAATGAGAGGCAGGTAGCATCTGGATTCAGTCCAGATCTGCCAGATATGTCATAGTGACTCTGAAGATTCTCATATGGTATTGTGGCCTGTCCTACGATGCCTATGAACCTTGAAAGCCATCAGCACAGGATGTTGATTTATGCTAATGAGATAATCCTAGTTGATTAGACATCATGATTCTTTTATTTGGTAAGTCAGTATGATTAGAGCTTGCGAAATTCACTTGTCTCCTGGAAGACTATCTCCCTGGAGGAGAGATGGGAAGGAGGACATCTTGGTTGCTTGGTTGATTAGTTTGAGTGGGAAGATATGCCGAATTACTCATTTATTTATTTTATTACCATGCTAAATATAGTATAGTAAGATAATAGAAATATTAAAGTACAACAATAAGATGGTTTTTGATAATATATGCTAGCTAATTAATATACCATATAGTTTAACACGATTTTTACTGTTTAAAAAATATTTTATTATTTTTATTCTATGTGTATGAGTGCACCCGTGTTGTGCAGTGCCTATGGAAGTTAAAAGAACGCATCAGACCTCTGGAATTGGAGTTACGGACAGTTGTTGGCTGCCATGTGGGTGCTGGGAATTGAACCTGGGTCTTCTGCTAGAGCAGCCAGTGCTCTTAACCACTGAGCTATCTCTCCAGTCCTGATTTTTATATTTATAGTACCTTCAGCTCCTCCTTGCTCTTAACAGCTATCATGTATCTGACATGTTTTGAAATGAGGCTTTTGCTTTGTGTACATATCTCAGAGAAAGGAAAGATTAGGATGAACTAAATTTGAGAAGCAAAAAAATCAAACAAACCCAAAAGTTTTTTTATTTGTATAACACATAAATAGTACCCAAAGATGAAAATGAAAAAATGGAAACTTTATAATATGCCAGCTTGCTAATCTGTCTCTATATCTGTATCTGTATCTATATCTATCTATATCATCTATCAATCATCTATCATCTATCTATCATCTATCTATCTATCTATCTATCTATCTATCTATCTATCTATCTATCATCTATCTATCTATCTATCTAATCTAATCTAATTTTCTAAATGGCCCCATCACAGAGCTGAGGAAATGGAGTCATGCTGAGGTGATGTTATCTGTCCAACGTCATTCAGGGGTGAGTCACTAAAATTTAGACTTATTTGGTCCCATAACTCAGACTTTTTCCACCATAATATTAGTACTGTTGTTAATATTTTACTCATCTCACTCAATTTATAGAGTTCTGTGCTGTAAAGCTTGTCTTCAATCCTTTTTCTCTAGAACAGGTTAGCTTGGTCTAGGCATAGAGGAATGTACCTAAAGGTGACAGAGGTGGGATTTACTCCAAACTAGCTCCGAGCTTCCATTCCAGGATTCCAAACCCTGCAGAGAGCCTCATGGTTTTTCACCAATCAGGGGCTTTCCTTTTCTAAAGTTTTCTTCTTTATTTACATTTCCTTAGGAACTCTGTGTGAATTTTACTTCTGTGTAACAATAACCCCTGTTTTTAATAGCAGAGACATAAGATCATGCATTAGAACTCTGACCAGCAGGGTCAGAGTTGATGTGATAAAAAGGTGTTCAGGTCATTTCCATTTGTCCCTTTAAAAGGGATGGGCCAGATTTAAACTCTTTTCTTAGCAATCATACAGTCTTGAGTGCTAGAGAGCTCTGGTTGGGAGTTCGTGGTCCATTCTGTAGCTTCCTTGCCCCCAATCCCCAGAGACCTGCAGGTCTTGGCAATGCCACAGTGAAACCTTAGTGCTTTGGCTTGCTGCACATGCCCTTTGGGAAGGTAATCTGAATCACCGAATGGGGAGAGCTTGGACAACCATCAATTTCAAGTTTTAGGTGTGCCTTCTGTGCTATTCCTTTATAGTAATAAGGTTTCTTGTGACTCAGATCTGTCTACAGCTGCACGGAACAACTGGGTGTATTTGATCATAAGAGAAGACAATATTATCCCCATGTCTTTTCAAGTTCCTAGTGTCTGCTTATGCCACCCCCTACTCTTCTGCAAACCAACACTCTTGACTACTTATTTCTCTCCTGTTCTAATCCAAGCCTTATGCTCATCATTTTGGTCTCCTTGAGGGTACCAGCTTGCCCATTCTTCTTCAGCTCTAGCAACATCCATCTTAATTCCATTCAGTCCATTGCCGTACCCATCACCATGCCAACACCCCAAGTGACTTTCTTTAGAGGAATTATTTTTTTTAATGTGTGAATGTTTTGCCTGCATGTATGAAAGAAAGTACACCACATGAATGCAATGTCCACGGAGGTCAGAAGAGCGTGTTGGATCCCCTGGAACCTAAATTATGTATGGTTGTCACCTGCCATGTGAGTGCTGGGAACCAAACCTGGGTTCTGTGCAGGAGCAGTCAGTGCTCTTAACTGCTGAGCCATCTCTCCAGTCCCGTGACTTTCTTTGGGATGTACAAATTCTCTGCTCTCTGACACAATTTTTAATTCTTCCAGGTTCTTCCTGCTCGCACCCTCAATATGCCCTTTACTGAAATATCCACCTCTTTCATTTCTCCATTTTTCTTGAGATAACACCTTTCTGTTAACCTTCTTTCATGCTAGGTCTGGATTCTCTACTCACTTCTCACTTATGAATGGAGCTCAGATTATTCACACCTCTTCCTTCCCTTGTTCCCATGTCTGTAGATGGGAAAGTTGGGTCATTCCTCCTAGTAGAGCTTTCCCCCACATTACCCAGTCTAGCTGAATGCCCATTTCTACCTCCCTGTCTTTTCTTTCACCTTTGGCCACATTCATTCTCCCATCTTTCTTAGTGGCTCGCTAACATGCTGTTCCATCAGGAGGCTCAGAAGCTCTTGTGCAGCCCTCCTGGGTCAGCTTCCTTGCATCTCAATGAAATCTCAGAGGCCTGGGCTGTGAGATGGTTATTGGGTAAGGGCAGCTGCTGCCAAGCCTGATGACCTGAGTTTGATCCTCAGAACCCACAGGGTGGAAGGAAAGAATTGAGCCCTATAAGTTGTCCTCTGATTTCTACATGTGTGCCATATACATATATACACTCACACATATAAAATGAAATAATTAAAAATCATTTCAGGGGAGGCTTACTTCCCCTGCTGTGTGCTCATACCTTAACTCCCTGGGACTCTGCCCTATTAGATATTTCCCTATATCCTCAACTCATGGGCACCTTAAGGATTCCACTTAAATCCTTTGTTTCATCACTACTGCCCCAGTTGTCCTACCTTGTGTAGTATGTAGTAAGTTTTTCCCTTGCAAAGTAATGTTTGATCTGTAGCGATCTGAAGCAGGAGATTAATGTCATGTCAACCCTTTCAATTCTTTTCCTTTCCCCTCTGTAAATTCCTATATCCAATAATCTCTCCTTACTCTCAACAAAAGTTTCTGTGATGTTCAGTCATCATAAGGAAATGCTTAGAGGAGACATATTCCAAAAATATCTGTGACTTTGCTCCAGCCCAGTTGTGTCACCTTTAGAGAAGCATCGATTCCGCTTTAAAATAAATGAAATTTAAAATAATGGTGAAGATAAGATAATGACAAAGTTGACCATTATAAAGATCAATGACTGGAAAACAATTGGTAGAAAACTGCACAACCAACACTGCAAGGAAAACACAGTTATGAAGACAAGATGTTCAGAGTTAAGCTGGGCTTCTTTTCAGTTTTTTTTTTAGCTATAACAACCATCTTTGGTCCCTGAGAAGATCCTATTGTGTTCTCCCTGGAGACAAATATTTGCATGATTTCAGTTTAAGGCAGAAGCTTGTAATTAGGTACATAACTCCAGCAAGGACGACAAGCAGGGGCTGGGGACCTTGTGAGGCAAGATGACAAGTGGCTGGCCCTGGTCCATCAGCATTACTGTAATTAAGACTTGTCAACAGACTTGCTACTAGGATATAGCTTTGTTCATATCCATGTGTGGCAGGTAAACTTAGAACATGAGTTTTAGTTATTTTTAGCTGAAGGAAATTAGTTAAAAACATGCCATTTCCCGGCAAGTATTAGGCACTTTGCTGTTGGGCAATCCTTAAATATTTACCAGGAACTTTTGGGCAACTCCCGTCTTTCAGGGGAAGACTTTTATGTTGAACCTGTTTCAAGCATGTAGTCAGAGTCCTCACTTACCAGGTATTTCCAGGGTCACCTAAACTCCTGAGTCAGCTGTATCCCGTTCTTTCCTTCCCTGCTTTCAGCACAGGAAACATGCAGCACCACCCTCTATTTGGTTTGATGGAGGAGACTGAAATCTCTGAGAGAAGATTCCCTACGACAACAGTTTTGCCACAGAATACCCTTGAGAAAAATTCACTAAGTGGCTAGAGCAACTGTGGCCATTTTAAAAGCCTGGATGCAAATTTACCATGAGATGTTACAGTAACAGATCCACTTCATAGGATTAGATATCAATGCGATGATATCATAACTAGTAAAGCATTTGACAAATACAAAGTTTTGAGAACATCCATGCTTTGTCCTTTTGTGTTGAATCTGAGGCCTTGCTGACTGTTAACATTCAAGCTTTTAGCTTAGATATATCTGATGCCTAAGTGAAACTCTTTCCAGGATAAAGGTCCCATGAAACGTTGAAATTTTAGCACACAGATCTGAATACCATCACTATCAAAGAGATTATATGGATTTGTTCCCAGTTTTCAGGGTTATTTCAGTGAACACCCCCACCCTGTTTGTCCAACAGAAATTCTGACTGCAGCAAAATGAATGTCCCCTGTACATGAACAATGGTTAATCTCCAGCATCTGCTCTCAGACTGAGCCACATGCAAAGAGTACGCAGGCTTACACAGTGCACAACACCAAGATAAACCAGATGATCTGTGCAACAAGCTCTTATCAGCAGCCTTCAGCACACCTCATCTGTGGCTTACTTACAGCTCTCCTATTTCTCTACACTCACTGTTGCTAGAAAAACGCCAACTGTTTGAGTTAAGGGAAAGGAAGATAGTAGTACCAAACATTCTGTAATAGTACAGACCCACACTGCTTCATGAACATCATCTGACATGGTCTGGAGCAGCTCTATAGAAACTCCATTAAATTCCCAAAGAGGGAATGTGAGTGGATTTGAGAGAGTAAGACACTGAAAGAGACTGAATGACAATTTTTTTATGGTCCTACTTCATGGATTTCCCCTTTTCCTTATCTCCGCCACAATCCCAAATGTATTGTAAGTAGCACTTGCTCACCTTATACTATGTTTATACCTTAACAAGAGCCAACCCGAAGAAGAGGCCAGTTATTAAAATAAACTAATGATAACATGAGATTTTTGCCATTCCAGTTTATTGAAACGAGTAAATTTATAACTGTTTGCATACAGAAAAGTGCACAAGAAAACAAGTACATACAAAAAGAGTTGTGTGGCTGATCACTTTAAAAAATTCAGCTATCTAGAAAGAGTTGCCTCCAGTTTAGCACATTTTTAGGTATTTGGACTTTTAAAGTACTATTTCAAGTCTGTGTTTATAATGACTGAGTTGGAAGACAGACAGACAAAAAATACGCCATAGATAATCAACGATTAGCATTAAACACAAACCCACAGGACTTCAGCTTGGACTACTTGGGGCTAATCAATAGAGGCTCACAAGGCCACCTTCTTGTTTAAATCCTGAGCAATCATCCTCTTCTTCCACTTAAAGGTAAGATTATATGTGGTTGATTAACACCCGCAAGAACCTGAGCATCAAGGGTCAAGGGATAACATTAAAAAACCCAACATAAACTAAACAAACTCATTTTGGCAAGAACAAATGCTTCAGACCTATGCACATAACAGGTCTGAAAATGAGCTTGGAAAGCTTCCAAGGTTATGAGGAAAATATTGTAGACATTAGATTTTTAATGATAATCCCAAATACTTGTCTATCATCTTTTTCTCCTCCTATTTATTTTCTGATAACTGATTGTGGCTTCAAGAAAGTTTCCAGTTACTTAATAAAGGCCTAGTAAAGACCCAGGATATTTGGCACAGTCACATAGAGCTTTCAGAATATGGTCCTTCTTCATTGTTGAACTGAGTCCAAGTCCTCTTCCAAGTTCATAGCTCTTCTGGACCTTCAGCTCAGGAGGATAGCCCTCCTGTCCGTAGTGAGGATGAAGGTTGTGCCCACTTCCCAAGTCTAGTTACTGGACTAGCAATTACTGAGAAGGAAGAGGGTCTCCAGATCAGTGAGTCATTCAGTGCTTTTTGTCCCATGAATATCTATTCCTTGTTATAGGGACCCAGGAGCAAAATGGACTGAACAGAGAATGGAGGAAAGGCAAGGAGAGAAGAACACTTTCCCTCCTCTGTGGTAGCCAGCAGGAGATGAGAAGGGGCAGTCTTGGTCTTGAGCAACAGAGGGGGAAATACCTATGTATTTTTATTGTAGTTATGCACATAAAATCATCTTTATTGATAAAAAATTACATGAAATGACATTAGGAGCATATAAGAAAATTCAGGCCACAAGGTCACAAGGGTCTAATATCTGCTAAACGTAGGAATGAAAACAATTTCTTTGTGCCCTCCAAGATACATTTATTGATTTAGTATCTTTGCATAATACCCCATTTTTGAGTTAGAATTTTCTCCTTTTCAAGCTAACTGTAAGCATCTCTGAGGTAAGATTGGTAAATGATCCAATTAGTGGAGAACCTATCATCTTCAAAAGGTCTTCAGGTGGATTAGGTTCCAAACTGTCTAAGAAGAAGTTAGCGTTGCTTCAAATTTATTTCAAAAATTCTTTCCAAGTGATGGTCTGAAGCAAGGTATCTTTACAAAAGGTGCCCTGCTGTATTAATAACAGTCTTTAGGTTTCATGCTATACACCAGGAATCCCAAATGATTTTGAGCTGTAAGGATTCGGACATCTACTCAAAGCAGTATGATATGAGGGGTTAAGATACCTGTACCTCCCAACTGGAGGGTAGAAAGGAGAATATTCTGGAAGGTTCTAGGGATACAATAGGCAAGGATTCAGTAGGATTGCTACTTCATTTACATTTTTGCTAGAGAGCTTAGGATCTTAATTTATGTGAAGCCATAGATTCAGATTAGGTTTAGCCTAGAGAGAAAATGAAAGGCATTTTACAAGTGGAAGAGGCAACAAGAAATAAGGCAAGAGATAATATGTCAAAGCTGGAACAAGGACAGAAGTCATCACGTCTCTGGCTATTAGTTTGTCCTTAAAGACTAAGGTCAGTCTTTTTGTTCCTATGGATCGTCAGCATTGCAAGTTCCTAGAGAAATATGGAGGAAAAAAACAAAACAAAACAAAACACAAAAACCTGTGGTTAGAATATTTGGGTTGAATATCAATGTATTACATATCAAGACATGATTTAAAATGTCAGTAATAAGGGCTGGAGGGATGGCTTAGTGGTTGAGAGCACTTACTGCTCTTGTAGAGGACCTGGGTTTCGTTCCCAGCAACCATATCATATGGCTCACAACTTTCTGCAACTCTAGTTCCAGAGGATCTGATGCCCTTTGGCCTCCATAGGCACCTGCATGCATATGGTTCATATAAAACACATGCAGGTAACATGTACATTAGCATAAATAAATAAAATTTTAAAATGTCAGTAATAGTATATCCTAGAGATAATGTGAAGATTGAACAAAATAATATAAATCAAGTGCATGCTTCTGATCTCAGCACTCAGGGGATTAAGGCAAGAGGATTATTGAGTTCAACACTGGCCTAGGCTACACCGCAAAATCAAGGTCAGGCTGAGCTTCAGAGTGAGGCTCTGTCTCCTAGTATAGAACATGTAATAAATAAGATTAGCTATCTTCTTTTTCTTTTCTTTTTTAAAATTTTATTATTTTTATTTTATGTGTGGGAGTATATTGCCTGCATGTGTGTCAGTGCAGCCATCCTGTGCAATGCCTGTGGAGGGCAGAAGAGGGTGTTGGATCCCCTGGAACTGGAGTTATGAGCACTTGTTAGCCACTATGTGGATGCTAGGAATCAAGCCCGGGTCCTTGCAAGAGCAGTCAAGTGCTCTTAACCACTGAGCCATCTCTCCCACCCTGAGACTAGCTATTTTCTTTTATAGTAGTTCTCCCTATCTGTGGTGGTTAATATTGATTATTAACTTGACAGGATCTAGAATCATTATGAACATGGAGAGATGTAAAGATATAAAAGAGAGTAGGGAACATGCTGGGGGGTGGTGTCCACTGGGAGGAGAATGTTGGGGTATGGATATGATCAAGATATATCATATGCATGTGGAGTTTTCAAAGAAGAAAGAAAAAATTTACAAATCTTTGGGTATGTCTCTAAGGGATTATCTAGTTTAGGTTAATTGAGGTGGGAAGACCCATCCTAAATATGGGCGGCACCATTCCCTGGGCTGGGGTCCTTAACTGAATAAAAGGCAGAAAGCAATCTGGGCACTAGAATTCATCATTCTCTGTTTTCTGACTGAAGACACAAGGAGACAAGCTCCTGCCACCATAATTTCCCCATAATGGTGGACTGCACCCTCCAGCTGTGAGCCAAAATAAGCCCTTCCTTTCTTAGGCAGTTTTTTGCCAGGTCTTTTGTTGCAGCAATGAGACAACTTACTATATGCCATCTAATCGATTAATTTTACAGGTTGTTGTTATTGATTTTTTTATTGTTAATCTCTGTGCCTAATTTTATCAATTAAATTATCATAGGCATTTATGTATATATATATATATAAAAGTTTGGTTCTATTTACCATTCATGGTTTCAGGATCCTTTGGAATTTTGGAATGCATCCTCCATAAATAAAGGAGATTATGTCTTATTGTTGATACCACTTGCAAGACATTTATCTATTCAAAATGATTTTGTTATAGAAACATCAATACATAGTTTATTGGATCTCTTTGGATGATGAGACAAGATTGAAAACAATGACTTGGATTAATTTCATTCATTTTTTTTGCTCTACTCCTACCAGCTGTGCTTTTTCTAATGGAGATATGCCCTGTCCTCTCCCCACTTCACATGTGGTACCATTCACTGCTAAAAAGAACAGATTACATGGGATCCTGGCAGAGATTCAGCTTAAGGAGGCTCCACCTAAGAGCTATTCTAGAATAAAGTCCACTAGAGACAGAAGAGTCAGAATTCTGACTTGATTTCACCTTGCACTATTCTGAAGGAGACATTTACAACAGTCATTGGTGATAGAATTAAAGCATCACACCATCACAGACCAGCTTGAGATCACTCTCAAAGAGACAGATGGTAGAAGTGTGCTTCATCTGTTTATCTGACTTATTTGGTGGTTTCAGAACTTGAACATTTTACAGGGAGCCAAGTTATTAATAAAATGTTTTTCCTTTGATATGAACAGAAGAGGTAGAGTGCTTGCGTAGAGTACATGAAGTCCCAGGTTTGATCCCCAGCACCACATACAGCTGGGTGTAGTGGCATGTGTCTCTATAATCCCAGCACTCAGGAGGTAGAGACAGGAGGATCAGAAGTTCAAGGTCATTCTTAGATACAGAGAGAGTTGGAGGCCAACCTGGGCTACTTGAGACCTTACCACAAAAACAAAACAAAACAAAACAAAAAACAAATCAAAAGTCTAGAAAGTTCAAAATATATGTTACATTGAATGAATTTTACTTCCATGTAGAATTGAAATATCAAAAGCATAAGATAGAAATTTCATACCATCCTTCCACTGAAAGATAGTGCTTAGAAGGTTCTTCTACTTACAAAAGGTTAGGCGAAAGGATTTCCAAAAGGACTCCTATATACATCAGAAGATGCAGGCTGAGGAGAAATCACCTGATGAGATAAAACACGAGTCAGCAAATACAATTACAGCCATAAGAAAAAAATCCTTATAACTGGACCTCAGTTTCCTTTAGAAATCACTTAAGTCATAAACCAATCAAACAATTAAGTATGTAATAATCTATGCCTATTTGCTTGGAGATACTGGTATGTATTATTTGCTCAAAGTCAAGGCTGAGGCAAGTTGCATTTGCCTCTCCTAAGTGGGAAGTATTACTTTTATGAGATATAGAAGAATTTCAGTTCTTAAAGGTTTTCTAAGAGAGTATTTTGGTTCAGTTTTCCCAAAATGCTATCAAAAGCCAAATTAAGTGAACTATGAAGAAACTTTTTATATATTATTATTTCTCAAGTTCAGGAGATGGTGGTTCCCATGAAAAATAATATTACCCCAGTGCAACTGTATGTCTACGTTGAAGATTCCTAAGAATAGATCTTAGTCAAGCAGGCTTTCTCATCAAAGAGTTGCTGCACAGGTAAGGTGAATTTAGAAGGTAGTGGCTCTATGTGGCATGCGTTTTAGAACAACAGCTAGGAGCTGGTACTTACAGAGGGCTGTGATGAACTGAAGCATCCTTTAGAGAATGGGTTCTCGAGTACATTGTCGGTAGACTTGGAAACTGACAAGGCACCTTGTCTGGGAGCTGGCTTTGGTGGTTCTAGAAGGCAAAGAACCCCAAGCAGTTAGTAGACAAGTTTTCTTCATACAGAACATATGTTCCCAGGTCAACTAATCTTTGAAATTTAATTCTTCACCTTTGATAGTTACACTAGTGAAATAAAAATCAGCACATATACCAGAACTCTATCCACTCATCGCAGAACATAAAGCCACATATATTTTACTGGAAGTGGAAGACATTCAGAATTCTCCTGTTTGTAGTCATGGAACATGGGCAAGGTTTTATCATTCAGTTCTCCAAATGCCACACACAATCCATCCCATTTCAATAGCTCTTGGAGGCCCTTTCAAGAAATGTCACCAGAGGGCAGTATTGGGCCAGCCCTTCGAATTGGCTGAGTTAAGCGGCCTTTAAGAGGTAAATGGTTACAATCACCTCCAGAACCTTGACTACCAAAAGAGGCAATAGCAAGACCATTGGTGGGCAGACATGGCTCTTTTGAAGACCCCCATGGAACTACATGATAGTGGAAATATTTGTGGTATAATATGCAGAGAAATGAGTAGCTTACCATTGATCTTGTTCAACAGTTGATTGGCATCAAAATCATCATGGTCCACATGCTCCTGAGGAATGCCAACCTTACTGTTGAAATAACTGGAAAAGGCGCTTGAAGTCCCAACAGGAGGTGGCTCTCCCTTCCTTGAGGGCACAATGGGAGGCTGCTTAAGTTGAAAGTCCTTAAACATTTCTTTCACTTCCTTGACTTCTTTATCCCCAAGTGGGTCTAAGGCAGTGAAGGCATCACTGGGGATTTCCTTTGGAGGGCTATTTCTGGGAGGTGGCTGAGGAGGAGTCGTCAGAACAGAGGATAGCATAGGAGAGGACTGAGTAGACATGGCAGGAGGTGGAAAAATATTGCTTTGAAACGGATTCCCCAAAGGGCTTGTGGTTGACCAAGCATTAGGTGCCACGGGTGCAGCAGAACCCCAAACCACCGGGGCTGGAGGGGGAGTTGAAGCTGCAAAGGATGAAGGCTGATTCCAACCTTGAACAGATGGGCTTGTACCAAAAACGATTGGTTGGCCAAAACCTGAAGGTTGACCACCTATCATGGCTCCGGGGACTATGGAAGTAGGTGGACTGAAGACAACAGATGTCCAAGGTCCTGCCTGAGGAGGTGTGACTGTGACTGGAATACCACCTGAAGGAAAAGGGAGAAAGTGTTTATTAGGAGGCAAGCTTGAAGAAGATTACTTTTTATTAGCATATACTAATTGTGTAAAATAATTGGTTTATTTGTGACATTTTTCAAGTATGCATATACTTGGCTATATTCATCCCTTTGAAACAGACACCTGAATTTCAAAAAGCATGAATTTTTTGGGGGGAGGGTATTTACAGAATATCAAAAGAACAAAGATCTTTGTGGAGGCTTTTTGTTTGTTTGTTTGTTTGTTTGTTTGTTTTGAGACAGGGTGTCCCTGTAGCCCCAGCCAACCTGGAACTCCCTATGTTGACCATGCTGGCCTTGATCTCTCAGAGATCAGCCTGCCTCTGCCTTCAAGTGCTGGGTTAAGGAAAACTTTGAAGCTCATACAGAAATAATGCTCTGAGAGATTAAATCATTCTGAGGGTTAACTCATTAACACAAAATACCTAGCATTCAAATACTTGTTTCATACTCTTTCTACCACACTTTTTTTTGACTTCCCTCATTAGAAGGGTAATAAAATCTATACATCCTAATGATGAATAAATGAATGCTTATCTTACATATATTGATGTACCTCAACTATCCTAAAAAAAGAGCCTGCCAATAGCAGGAACTGATTTGTCTACTGGACAAATTTATATACCCAAACCACAATGACTATAAAGTGATTGATTAAGGTAATCCACTGCACTGAGCCATTATTTATTCTTTGCATTTGGCAGCTGGCTCCTGCTGGGGACTTATGGAAGCCAGCCATCACGGATGTACATAAAGCCTCGACATGCTTCCCTCCCGTTTCGAAGTTTCCTTGCTTTTTAATCCTGCCAAAGTTGACACAGCTATATAAAGGAAAGATAAAATTTAGCTGAGGCCAAGATTATTTTAGACTTTTACATACAAAAGTGGAGGAAAGTCTGTTATCCCGGGAGGGCTGCTTCAAATAAAAGTGCTTCCTGCCATGTGTCACTCACTAAAGTTTGCCAGAAATTAGGGCAGAGTATTTCTAAGAGAAAGGGAGGAGATAAGGCAACAGAAAACAGAATCCCTTCCCGCATAACGAACCATTCAGAGAATATGATCTCCATGGCCTGCCTCCTTGCCAGGGTCTTCAGAACTTAGTTACCTCACGAAATCCAGGCCTCTCCAACCTCTGTTCATCCCCTGCATCTTGTTCTAATACATAGGACATTTTCTTTGCTACCTCTTCAAAGTGCATTGATGAATCAGTAAAATTGTTACCACTAACCAAAACCAAAACCAAAACACCCACTAAATTCAGCCTCACATTCAGTCATGGACGGTGCTGGTATTCTGCTCTTGAAACCTACTTGCTTTGAGGTTTGGAAAACAGCATTAAGCATGCATTTTTTAATTCCAGCAAGAAAAGGCATTCAAATTTGGGTTAGAAGGATTGTTTTGTTTTGTTTTTCTTCCAGAATGAGAAGAACTTTGAAATGAGGTTTAGAGGCAGATATAGACAGATCTTCTCTCTTGAATCTCTTAATTTGAGTGTTTCATTATCAGGAATGCTGATCACTGGCCAGGAACACATTTGCTCCATTCCCACAGAATGGCCATCTTACTTGATCAACATGCCTGTTTCTCAGGAAGGGAACTAAGTCAAGAACATAATCAAGTCAGGAAGGTTACAGTTTGTGTCCATAGAGACAAATTCAAGGACCTTGGCTCTGACCCAGGACATTATCCTCCCATTCTGTCTTCTTTGCAACAAAATATAGACATAAGAAACAAGGCTATTCATTTTGTCAAGGCAAGTTAATCCAAATACTAATTTCACAGACTCAGAAAATAGGATTCATTTGAATTAAAGAATACACTTGTAACAAAACAAGGGATGAGTTTGCTTAGATTTTTCTAATATAGTCTCTAAAAGTAGGTTTAGTTTAAACAAAAATATTGACAGTGTTTCAGAATAAATTAGTGTTATGAACTGAAGGGATGGTCATTTACTAATAATTTCAACCAATTAGATGTGCAAAGAATGAAAGCTGAATTTTATCATCTTTCATCTTGAACTACTTGCCTTTCCTTAGAAAAATACATAGCTTTAGCCACAGATTGTATTAGTGGAAATGGTATTTGTAAAAGAGAAAAACATTATATTTGCCAGGAATGAAGGGATTTCCAAGTCAGCATTTATGCCAACCTTCATTCCCATTTACCAGACTCTACCCATTATGTTTCTAAGACATTTATGGCCCATCTGGAGAAAGTAGGTACAAGGACTAAGGAAAAAGGGAGTGTGGGCATATAGCATTGATTTTACTACCTTCTGAAGCTAGATCAAAACACAGGGTACAAGTCAAAGCTGAGGGCACAGCTTTCTGTAATGCCCTCTCCCCACCCCCCCAGATCTCCAGGAGACAGTCCCCCAGCTGGGTCTAGCGGAAGCCAGACCTACAACCTTCCATGGTTTGGCTGAGGATCACTGCCAGTGGACAGGAGCTACACTGTGGGGCTCAGTTTGAGTTCCATGTCCAAACTTGGAAGAATCATCAGTATTCTGCAGTTGTATACCCCAAGGCCTCAGCAGGGGCACCTTGCCAAAAAGCTTTACTTCGTCTGAATAAATTAACAGTTATAGGGTCCAGCTGTATTTTCAGGCTGACTTGTTAAATATTGGCTGTAAAAATTCTTCAGGGCATTGATATTAGACTACAAAGCTCTGGGATATGATCTAGTCACAGGCCCTGCATGCAAGTTTTCTGCCTCACAATGAAGGAAAGACACCAACCTGCTTCACTGGGGGTACAGAAAAAAAGAGTGATGCAGAAAAGGAGCGCCCCCCCCCCCCCAAGAGGCACGAAGTATTTAGGGAGAGTCTCTTGGTGTTATAAATGCTCAACACAGAACTGGAACACATTGGCTTCTCACATTCACCTGAATTTCAGCCACTCAGCAGTAGGTACCACCTCCTTTCTTACCCCCTATATCACCTATATCACATAGGATCAGATAGACTTATTGTGGCAGAAATGAAATAGGTTTTTTGTTTGTTTGTTTGTTTTTTTACAGGAAAATGGCAAAGAAAACAAAGAAATAAAGAAAAAAGATACTTGGTGACTGATGCTGAAGGAGGCAGAAATGCTAGGACCCCCTTTCAAATTTTACTGAAGAGGGAGAAGAGTCCTCTTCATATACAGTCCCCTGCCTCCCAAGCCAGATTCTATTTGGAGTTTGTAGAGGTGCCAAGAAGCAAGCAAACAGAGGGGCCCCCAACAGGACAGCAAAGACTGTTGTCAGAGTTCCTGAAAAGAACTAGAGGCTGTGGGTGGAGGGCAGCAGGACCAGCCTTCTGTCAATGATCCTTCACCTCCATCCTGCAGCAGAGACCCAGTGACCCCTACAAGCCAGGAATACATTTTAACACCAGCATATGCCAGTTTCTGATAACACTCCATGTCTTTCCAAAGTTCTATGCTCCTATTAGCTTCCATTTTCTCATCCTTATTTTCTGTCTCTAGCAAGATGCCCTGCTAGTAAAATTTTCATAAGGAACTGTTAAGGTACAAGTATTTAAAACTAGATCAGGATGCATGTCTGTTCTCTGCTTACTTACACTTAGGGACAGAGCTGGGTCCAGAACTCAGACTTTCACTCTATGATCTAGCCCTGCTTGAAGACTGAGCCTGCACCCTTCTTGGTGTGCATAATGCTTTAGAGAGGAATCTAAGTTTTTTGGGGGGGTGGGGGTTAGCTCTTCATCTATTATGCCAAATGGCATGGGAGGAATACATGCTTCCTTCTACTTTTACAGCACAGACAACACACAAGGATCTCTCATCTCATCTCCTTTTCACCATTGAAGCCAATCTGACTTCAGAATCCCTTACTTTAAAAATAGCAATAAAAGCAGGACCTTTGACTTATCTTCACATAGATGGAACCTGTAAAAGAAAGGAGCCAGGGGCTGCTCCCAAGCCCATGTGACCCCTGAGGAACAGATCCTCAAACAACCTTAAGTGTAAATATAAATTGATTAATTTGGGCCAACTGTTTAAGGAAGCTAAAACACCCTAAGGAAACACCCAAAAGGAAAGTATAACCAAAGAGTAAAGTCATTAGTATATTTCTTTAAGAGTTCAAGGGATTACACTTCTCAGACATTAGGCATAAGTCCATATAAAAAGTTATTTAGACAATTATTTCTCATTGATGATTTTGTTCTGAATCAGAAAGTGCTGCTCAGAGGTAAGACTTCAAATCTTGGTCTTCAATACTGCAGTGCCCCCCTGTAGCTAAAGGAGACAACCAGCTATTGTTCTAAAATGATGGCCAAATTTGTTTTCTCCCCCATCTAGAAACCTTTGAGAGGGAACTGACACTGCTTCTAACCACCCCAACAGCTATCAAAATGCCTGAAAGCAAATCACTCTCGAGCCCCAGCTTTGGCAGACGAAAGAAAAATGAGTAACCCAACAGAGGGGGATGCTTCTGGAAGCTCTCCTCAAGAAATTCCAATGGACTCTCATATGCACATTTGAAATTTGCCCTGTTCTGACTTTTTTTCTAGTTCCCTGTGTAGAACTTGTAATGCTAATAACTCTTGCCTTTACTTCTCCTTCACATCTCCTATTCATGATTCAAGGATTTTCTTTTCCTGGTAGAGACAAGAGTTATACAATTTGGGAGTCTTTTAGATAGACCACTGAAGGGGTACTCCAGTTGCCTCCCCCTGCGTCCCTGTTCAGAAGCTATGGAAGAAGCCAGAGTGGTCTGCGTCCTGATTCCCTATGTGCAAGCTGGGTAACCTCTTTGGAGGATGGTGTGATAAGAACAGGAGGTAGGAATTGTCTAGGCAGTTAGTGTAAAAAGACCCCAAAGAAAAGTAGCCAGTTTCTTGGCTAAAAGCCAAAGTGTCCTTGGGCCTCTTAGCAACATACTCCGTTCCAAAGGCCAAAAATGTCAAAAGAGCTTTTATCTAATCCTTAAAAGATTTTAGGGTTACCTCTTCAAAGGGAGCAATGTTAGAATAGCCAAAAGACCCATAAAAAAAAATGAATAAGAGTACCTGTAGTTATCAGCAAAAGTAATGGGGAGATATGGGAGGAGTCGGAGGGGAGGGAGTGGGCATGGCTTTGATCAAAACACCTTATATGCTTATATGCCTATATGAAATTCTCAATAAATTATTTTTAAAAATACTGATAAAAATTGTACTTGGAGTTGCTTTTGAAAGCCAATGCCAGCTGTTTAGGGGTATGCAATAGTGGAAATGGACTCCTTGTTACATGGCAGGTCAAGAGATAAATTTCAGTTACAAAGCAGGAGTATCAGGAGCATATGAATTGCATAGGGGAAAAGCGAGAGAAAGGCTACCTGGAATCTCTCATCTTATACCCATCAGGACAGGAAGTGCCTTTCTCTTATGTGTCATCATTTTATGAGTGACAGTAGCAGAGGCATATCTAACTCCAACTCTAGGTACCTACCTAGACCTGCAAGGGGCCCCACTGGGGAAGGAGCACCTGTTTTGAAGAGATCCAGAGGGTTGGTTTGTAGGGCTGCAGGTTGTCCTGTGGGTGATGTCTGGCTTGGAGGGTCTGAGACAGGAGGACCAAAGTTGTCGGATGCAAGCAAATCACTTGTTGAAGGCTGACAGAACACGGAGGGAGGAAGAAGAGTTACTCAGAAACGGTTTGGACCTTTCTCCTAGTCTTTACCCCCAAAGCTGACATCCATGAAAAGGAAAACCATTTGCTATTACTGATAAACAATTACTTCTACAATAAATAAATAAATAACCAAAAGTGGGGTATGAGGTAATAAAAGACATCGATGGCTGCAATGGTGGACTAGTAGAGCTGGCCTTTGGTTTTTGACTTGCAAAGTTAATTTATTTTGCTGATTTATCCGTTTGTATTAGTCTGGTCTCCTTGTTGGCTAAAACTTGAAGCTGAGGAAGAAAGGACAGCTGCCAATGATTGTTCTACACAATTTTTTCATTCCACTGGCTCTACATCAGTCTAGGTGGAGAGGATACCAGCTCCATCATCACGCAAATCTACATATTCCTATGAGAGCTTTAAAAATACCTATAAAAATTGCACTTGGAGTTGCTTTTGAATGAAGTTGGTAATAGTAAGGGTAATAGTAAATACATAAGTTTCTCCTAAGACAATGGGTTATTAAATCAACATTTAAGTTTAAAAGAGGAGACAGACTTAAGAATTTTCTACCACCACCACGGACATAAACGATGTGGGTGTGCAGGAGGTGTGTTAGTGTGGGGACAGGACCAAGGGAATCACAAGAAATCTTGCCCTCCCATCCCAGAACACGACAATCAGACTTACCAGAGATACAGAAGCATAGCAGCATTAAAAATGGAAAAAACTTGTGTTTAGTTTAGTATTTAGTGATAAGACATGCAAAGGGAAAGCAGGGTGTGAAAACACTGCTGGGAAGCTTAGAAAGAATGGCGACTAGAGGGGCGGTATTCCTGGAGAACTGATGTGGCTTATCCCACCTTCTATGTCACAGCCACACGGGAAACTAAAAGAGCAGCAGGGAAGAGAGCTTGCGTCACACCACCCTCTGGTACCGAGCATGCACTCTGCTAATGGATATGTGGAGGAGACAATTCACCTTAGCAGTCCTTCTTCTTCCTTGTTTGGTATTTTGAGGAGGTGGGATAATGGCTATGGAGTCATGTGCTGAGGACTGGACAGAGCTTTCCAAGTCCTGCTTGACGCCATTCGGTACCAATAGTCCTTTGGGAGAGTTTCCCACAAAAGGGTTCGGGGAAGATTTGATATGGAAGCCGTTCTGTTCTCTTTCAGATACCCCATTTTGAGTTCTCACTGCTTGCTGGGTTTGCGAACTCGGATAGGGCCACGGGCCTGCCTGAGCTTCCTGTTTGCCCGTCCGGTTAGAGATCTGGTCAAATTGCTGACCAAAGTAATCAGCATCACCATTCAGGGGCCCATTACTCAGTGGAGTAGACAAGCTACTCAAATTCTCTTTCTTCTGATCTGGAGATTTGAGAGAATCAAACGAAGAGGGTGTCGATTGGTCTGGCTGTGCAAAAGGATCATCACGGAAAGGATCAGGATTAGGGGTGGGAAAGAAGTTGAGATTGGCAGAAAAGGCATTTTCAGGCAAGAAGGATGCCTGAGGCTTTGGTCGAGGGAGAGAACAGGAGGTGAGGCCATTTGTTAAGAATGTGTTTTCTCTTAAAGAGTTCTGATTGGTGTCGATTTCAGAGTTTAGATCCACTAACAGGATATCTTTGCTTTCCTAGCACATTTGGGGGAAAAAAAGAGAGAAAGAAAGTGTTAGTCCATGTTATAACTTCAAATGAAAAAAAAAAAAAAGACATCAAAATGACCAGGATTACCAAAATTCTCATTAGAATTTGGGACTATTACCATCTCCCATCAACTCCCTGAGAGTGTTTACTAGCTGTGGATTAGCTCCTCCCTTGGGGCCTGTGAGCTTTAAGTCTCCAGGTTGCCTGCTTCTCATTAAATAAAATACTTCATGTCTCTGTTCTCCTTAGTTCATACATACAGGTGGGCTGAGTTCGTTATTGGCATTGTTTCAGCTGATAACTTTGGAAGTCTTAAAGGAATTGTGAGTTACTCGCAATGGTTATCTGAGTATGCTGAACTTGAATATATGAACCAACTTCAAAAGCCTGGTCCAGCTTCCTGTCTGAGGAACATGGTCTGTAGTCCCTTATACTGTACTTCCAGAAATCATTAGTATTATCTCTCCAAATGAGGAAATTTACTGATCAATACTTCTATCAGGGAGAGGGGATGGGGCTGGGAGTCAAACCCAGGGCCTCATATATGCCTCATATTCTACATTGCACAAGTCCCAGATGTTGTAGTTATGGTTAAAGTGAAGCTTAAGGTCAAGTGCATTTGCCTGTAGTTTATCTACTTTCTTCCTCTGGGAAAACAAAAGATTCTCCTTTCATCAGGGTCTGTACGTATGCCTCTTCAAAGAGCTAAGGCTCTTACTGAAGGTGCTAGCTAGCTAAGGCAGACTTCTCATTCTTACCATCCTCTTCGACAACCTTTTTCTATATATTCTTATATGAAAGTGACACTGAAAATACTGATTGCATCTAATCAATCACACACTAACCTCATGCATTTGTACACTTTTTGAATACCTGGATTGTATTTCCTTTGTTGTAGTGATCTTATCTGCTGTCTACTATCTATTAAAGTCAACTAATAACTAATTTTTATGGATATGGAAGAAATGTGGTATAGGACTTAATTTGAAAGGTGTGTCAAATGCCTAACTGAACTGTTTCCTCTCTATAATATGGGAAAAGGGATGGATGTTAATTGTTTGGTTTCTCCATTGTTATATAAAAATTCTTAGTGTCAAAGCAGAAACTTGATCAATATGACATGTCTTTATTCTAATTAGTGACATCACTAATTATGACTCACCTCGGGAGAACTTTTCGACTGACTTGGATCCATAAATGCTTAACTATGTTAGCCAAAGATTATGAACAACAAACACTGTCTAGTTGGAAGAGAAATTAGTGCAGATAGCTAGTATTAACCTGGGTAGATTCTGATAACCTGGGTAAATATTCTGATCACTGAGGCAAGAACAACTTTAAAGGAATATTAACTTTTCACACTCATAAGTATAAGAAGGGTTCAAAAGTCTCTTTGGCTTTTAGAGAAAAGAAAAACATTCTGATTCTCTTTTGTGATCATAGAAGAGGCAACAAAATCAAGCCAAAACATTTTATATCTTTCAATTTTCTTTACTGGTAATTATAAAAAACAGTTTTATAAGAACCAGGTTTTCTTTTTATTATTAGAAGAATTCATCACAAAAAAGAACTTAAAATTAAAGAGTTTTAATCAAAGAAGTGAATTGGAAGACCTCTTAATGAAGAGATCTTTAGACAATCAAAAGGTAGGGTAAGATGTATTATGAAAGCTTGATTTCAATATTTAGTCATTTGTTAATGGGCCACCTCTGGTTAGAACAGTTGGGTGTTCACAGCTGGTAGAGTTCTCCTTTGCAAAGACTTCAGAAGAAGTTCTTAGGACACCAAACAGGAGCCACAATGTTAGACTTCTGAATAGTCACCCTACGAGTAAAATGTATAAGGCTCTCCTCAGGTTGGAGTTATTGTTAATTCAAGATGAAGAGTGTAGCTAATAGACCTTCAGAAGGATGAGTGTTAGGACTCCTCATCTACCCCCATGTTCAGAGCTTCACTAGTGTTTTGGTGGACTGTCACTATTCCATCCATTTGACTACCACTTGAGCATCTTCAGACGGGCCTTTGAAATCTGAAGGGGAATTATGCTTCCTATTCTTAAGCACATGCAAGGGACATGCAGGCAATGGGAGAAGATTCTATACAAAGACAAAGTGAGTTCCACGTTTCTTCTCTGGGAAGCTAGTCTCCCTGAAATGGTTTCAAAATTGCGGGCACAACTCTATTGCTGTTATTCCTTACATGCATTAAAATCAGCATCTTCAGACCAGCTCTCAAAATGATCCATGGTAGGACCCAATTTAATTTTGGCCTAACTATCTGTTACCCTATACACTTCAATGACCCAGTTCAAATTAGACTGTTGTACAGAGACTTTTCTTACTAATATTTCTATTTCAATTTTACTTGTGTCTACCCCATGTCATCTTCAGAGGCACAAACAGGTGTGAACTCATGCTACTTGAACTTTGTGCCCTCATCTCATCCTCTATAAAAAATTTAATATACACTGTATGGCTAATTTCTTATATTCTTCCTGTACTAACTTTCAAGTGGACAAGTTTTTTAAGTTAAAGAGCACGCACCTCTCACCCTCCTTCCCTCTCTGTCCGCCTGTTTCTTCTTCCAGTCCTTTCTTTCTCTCTGTTTTTAGTTCTTAAACAGTATAAAGTATTATGCTCCAGTAGTTTTATAGGGAATGTATGTTCTAAGGGACATTATTTGAAGTACATGAAAGTTTTGTGTATCAATTTGGGAGAAGCTACAGTCACTTGGGACCACTGATAAAGTCTAAGTAATATAGATTTCTTCCACACTTCGCATTTTCCAGAACAGTTGTTGTAAGAGTTTAATAGTTTTAAGCACGCTGGCTTTGCCAACCAGAGATAAATCTATTTTGTGATCTCTGCATATGGAGTCAATATGCAAGAACATGCTGCCAAAATCTAGCTAGCACATAATTAGCCCTGTTAGCTTGTTTCTACTTACCAGATACCATCTACTTTGATTATACTTATATACTTAATTTACTGTTAATCCAAAACTTGAATTTCTACACATAAAAAATTCTTAGAGTGTAAGAAACCTGATAAAAATAAGGATCTCCCATGTTGTTTCTCATTTCCTTTGGCAGAATGTTTCAGAGCTCTATAAAAGCTGATTAAACAGTCAGTGCTTTCTTGCTTCTTCCTCTGCAATTCCACTGATGTCTTGAGAGTTTTGCTCTCTCTTGTTATGCCTGTTTGAATGTCATACCTGGGAAGAAGATTGTTCAGATACCAATTTCCTCCGAGGAAGGGGCTACTAAGGGAGGACTGGCAAAATTGTTTCAGAATCAAAAGGAGCTCAGAAGGAGAATGGTCCTATCAGTGGCATCTAACCTGGTATGTAATTTATCCTTAGCTGGGCATGGTGGCACATGCCTTTAGTTTCAGCACTGGAGAGGCAGAGGTAGGCAGACCTCTGTGAGTGTGAGAGCAACCTGGACTACATAGCAAGTTCCAGGTCACCAAGGACTACATAATGAGAGCCTGTCTCCAAAAACAAAAACAAAACAAAAACCCCCCAAAACCCCTAAACAACACAAAAAGGTTTATCCTTAAAATAGCAATAAGCATTAGAAAAATGAAAGGTTTTATGAATAAACTTGTTTGAAAGATTATTAAGCAGTTCTAGCTCTTCTATTGTAGGCTTGACAAAGATCAAGATGTCACTAATCAGTATGATTCACACAGGGGGACAGAGAACAGAGAATAGTGCATGAGGATCTTCCCCTGCTTTAGCTGGCTTGTGGGTTTATGCAGTGAGGTTCTGAAGGTTGAGTTTCACAAAAGTACTCTGGGAAGTGAGACTCTTTCCCAGTCTCCAACTTGCTCGAATTCCTGAGATCTTCTTGTAGGCTTACTTGATATTTTCCCAGTGTAAGAGAGTGCCAGCCAGTCATTTCCCTCATTAGTCTTATTTCTACTAAGTCTCTGCTTCTCTCATTATTGTCTTTTCATCCTTCACTTTCAAGTCTAGAAGCTCCCTTTCTTAGAAGCATTATCTGAATCTGCAAAACAGGTGAATATCCTGTAATTGACACCATTTAATTGACTTTGTTACGAGAGTCTTAATGTTCCTGTGAGACAGCACGTTCCATGATGGCACTGATGCCCATCTTACTGCTGCTGTGCTGCCTTGCAATAGTAAGTGCCCAAGAAGCTTGCAAATAAACAATAGAAGTTGACAGAAGTCATTCAAAAAGACCTGTTTTTCAGATGATCTGAAGACCAGAGCTTAAGCTTTGAATGTGAGCATCTTTCTTGGGTAAATGAGGTTTTTGTTTAACCAATATTTTCTTATCTATGCAGAAAAATATTGCTGTATTCTTACATGGTTGACTCATCCATCAATATTGAGAAGACTTGTTACCACAATGCTATGTAAAAATGGGTTATTTCCTAATAAAGATAAGCACTGATATCATTAACTGAACTTGTTTAACTCTTATTTCATGACAAGCTCATGCTGCTGAATTGCAAAAGAAAGAGAAGAAATTAAAAAAAAAGCTAAGCAATTTTATGATCAATCATTTAACAACATACTTCCTTCAAGTAGACATATGCAAAGAATCATTAATCAGATCTTCTTTTGGATCCCAAGTTATTCCCAAGAGGGATTACATTGCCTGACCAGTACCTTAGATTTAACACCTATGCTATACTAATATGTCTGAATTAGTATGGATAGATTCCTATGGTGACTTAAGATTTATTTTTCTAGTAGCCATTTATATTTCGTGAGGAAAAATCAAGGTATTCTAAGTTTCAATTAAGTGAACAAACTTTCTGGTTAATTGTCAGTTTGGATTATAGATGTTATTTCAATTACATTGCAAATTTATAAACAAAACACTTACTGTTGGGCTATTAAGGTCAGGAGGTGTAGACATGTCCCCAAACAAATCCATCTGGTCAATACCCTTAAAAAAGTATTTGGATTAGATTCAGATGTGTCTACTATTTACAATTACTTTGTACATAGTTGTAATTGTTTGTGTCCTAAACTAGAGAAAATTGTTGTCACAATTGGATTGTGGGTGATTTCATACAGACTTGATATTAAGTGGCTAATGTTAGGAATTGTAGACATGTTCCCAAACAAATGCATCCGGTCAACACCCCTAAAAAAGCACTTGATTTGATTCAGATGCTTTGCTGAAAAGATTATGTTGTATATTGACATAGATAATTATATGAATGGGAAAATATTTGCTCCAATTGAATTTTCATATGGAGTCAATACACAGGTCTGGGATTAGCAACATCTACAGGAAGTGGAACCCATGTTCACGTAAGAATGGTAAAACATCACAAACGTACCAACTTCAGTTTGTTAGCTTGATCATCAAGGGTCAAGAGGGTCTCATTCCCATTCTGAAAAAGAGGTGAATATTTAAGGGTTTAATTGATGAGCTCTCTCCATAGAATTTATTTTTCTACCCTACTGGTGTATTGAGCAATTACAATTTGGGAACTGATCATGTAACTATGTGTCTTCCAGGATGAGAGTGGTCACTAGCACAGAGTAACAAGCCAGGAGAGGCGAGTGCTTGGTCAGGGAGCAAAAAGGGTTTCAACATATTCCACAAGAAGTAAAGAGGTGGCTTTACCTCAACAGCTTTGTTAGCTTCTTCAGCCTAAAAAGAGATACAAATTCAATGAGCTTATCATTTATGAAGAGAGTTAATGAAAGAACAAATATCATAGGTTCATAGGCAGAAGGCAAAGTATCTGGCCTTACTTTTTTTTGCCTCCCCATTTCATATAAATAATGGATTTGAACACTTTCTAGATTTATGATAGCTTTTTATGTCCAGTCCTGTAACTAATAATGAAAGTTGTAGGGAGTTAGGGACTACAAGTTGGAAGTCCCTAACCACAAAATCCATCCATTGCCTTATTGGGATTTCTATACTTTGAAGGACAGAAGCCCAACTCTTCAGACAGGGCATATGTTTACCTGACATTAAAAATGGTCCTGAGCTAGGCATGGTGGTGTATGCCTTTTAATCCCAGTGCTCAGGAGGCAGAGGCAGGCAGATCTTTGTAAGTTCAAGGTCAGCCTGATCTACATAGTGAGTTCCAGGCCAGCTGGGGCTGCAGGGAGACCATGTCTCAAAAACCCCAAACCAAACCAAAACAAACGAAAAGAATCAGGTAAAATGAATACAGTCTTGAATTCAATAGAACTTCTATCAAGCAGTACTTGCCTTTTTCTTTTCTTCTTCCTTTTTCTTTACATTGTAGATAACTTGGAAAAGGTCTTTAAGGTCAACAACTAATGGCTCAGCCTGAAGCAAGAGAAAACATATACAGCATTTCATGATCGGTTCTCATTAATACTTTTCTTTCTCTTGAAATTCCTTACTACCCTTCCCTGGTTTACAGAGGATTACCAACCTCAGATAACTAAAGGACAGAGGGTTAGTAAATGTTATACTAATGTACTAATGTTAAAAACACAGTTGTCGCAATGTAATTTTTCAAGTATCCAGATAAAGCAAGAGGTACAGAGACTATTTTTGGACTTGCTTCAAGGTTTCTGGGAATAATCCACTACTGTTCTAAATTCAGTATTAGCATGATTAGAAAAATCATTCTCATAATTCTTATGCCACATCCATGCGTATCAGTGACATTTAAAATATATTCTTTAGGCCAATAGTCATTTTCTGAGTCATGATTGACCTAAAGAACACTGACAGCCTAAGGAATTATTTCCAGTAAGTTTTCTCATTGAGTGACAAACACTCATATACTCAACAGAGGACTAGTCCCCAAGTCTTGAAGCTTACCTGTTGTCCTGTTTTTATGGCGAAAAATTGATGCTGGCCTTCTCCTCCACACACATAACCAAATGCTCGGTTGTCTGTCACATCACGAGCAATGAAAGAAATCTTATTTACTGGATGTTCATGCTCTATTACCTTAAAAAGGAACATAAAGACATTGAGGAAAAAGAGAATCTACTTTCAGGCTAGCACAGGGAGACATCAGACACCCATATGAAGGGATGTACAAAGAGGCTAAAGCCAGGGACTAGATTAACCTGATTCAATCTAAATTCCTGAACAAATATCTATGTGACAGTGGTAGCAGACCTATATTTATGGCTTCTTTACATCTCTTACCAGAAATAAAGTTCAAAATATAGTACCTTGACTCTTCCAATTCTGTGTTTCTGCCTATTCTGGAGAAGTGGTGCATGTTACTATTTTTTTCCCTACAGAATTTTGGGGAATAGAAAGCAATTTCTTTCTGGAATTCAGCTAGCACATTGTCAGACTCAGGTAGTCAGTGAGTACAAATTCTTACCCCAGTTTTCTCATCGATTATTTTTATGCCAGACAGGGAAATGTTGACCCAGATCCTTTGCTTGTGTTGTCCCTGAGAACGACCAGCGGCTGCCATTCCCTGAGGTTGGGAAAATGAGAGAAATCTAATTTAAAGTACTCCACAATGCTTCTGATAGTGAAAATCTGAAAGGCAGCTTTGCTTTCAAGTTGGCTGTTCTCCATGAGGATTAAGCATTCTTCATCGAGTATAATAGGACAGACTAGAAGACAGTGAGCAGGACATCTCCTTAGTTAACTATATGAACTTGAACATGATGCTTGAATTCTTGTGATGTCAGCATAGTCATTGGTAATGTTAATGGAACTAGACTAGAAGTTTCTAAAAGATGTTCCCTCTAGGGCTAGGGATATAGCTCAATGGCGGTGTGTTTGCCTGGTTGTGTAAGGTCATAGATTTGATCCCCCCCGCCCACATACACACAAACAAAAACAGATGTTCCATCTAAGCCTTGTAATGCTTAATGAGGTTAACATGGTAGCAAAGCACTGAAATTTAAAGTTCTGAACCTCTGGGACTAGGGAAATGGCTCAAGTATTAAAATGCTTGCCTCACAAACATGAGGACCTGGTTTGATTTCCCAGAGCCGACATAGTAAGTTGGATAGAGTGGCATACATTTGTAACCTTAGTGCTGGGGTGCTAGAGACAGGTGGATCCCTGGGACTTGCTAGCCAGACATCTAGCTAAATTGGTGAGGTTCGGGTTCAGATAGGAATTCTGTCCCAAAAAATAAGGTGGAGAGAAACTGAGGAAGACAGTGTCAACCTCTTGCCACATCAATGCCCATATGTGTATGTTCACATACACATGAACCCTTGTATATACACACACACACCACTACCACCACCACCACCACCACACTTACACACACAATTTAAAACACTAAAGGATTATCACTAAAGAACCCTAGTTTCTAACTAAAGCCCTGAAGTTTACCTGAATACTTTCTGGGTCAATGGGTACTCTACATAGTCTTTTAAAAATTTAATTATTTTCAAATGTGTATATGTGTGCAGTATACATGTGTATATGTATGTGTATGCATAGATATATGAGAAAACTGGGGCAAGGCCAGAGGTTGATGATAGGTGTCTTCCTTGACTGCCTTTCATTCTTAAATGCAGAGGCAAAGTCTCTTACTTGAGCCCAGAGCTCACTGATTCAGCTAATCTAGCTAGCTAGTTCACTCTGGGAATTCTGTATGTGCCTCCTCTGGGATTATGGGTGGGCTACCACACTCACTTAGCATTTATGTGAGTACTGTGCCTCTAGAGTGCTGGGATTATGGGTGGGCTACCACACTCACTCAGCATTTATGTGAGTACTGGAGATCCAAACTCTGTTCCTTCCACTTGCACAACAATCACCTTACCCACTGAACCATCTTCCCAGCCCCTACTCTCTGTCTGTTATGCAAAGTAAAACCTATCACACACAGCCACATGCAGCTTTTATGATCATTTAATGACAGAGGCTTCAGAGGTAAACTTTGTTCATCCAAGTGCCGAGTTTTACAAAAATGAAAAGGCACCTGGAATCTTGCTATCCTTTATTAAATGAGGCTTCTAGAACAGGACTCAGAGTAACTCCTGGCTTCTCTGAAAACAACACTAGTGGATCAATTATGTGATTAGAAAAGCTTCTCCAATGCCAGAGATTTGAGTGAACAAAATCTCCTGTTAGAATTCTCTTATTAGACAATCAGTGAAGACAGACAGTGGATTCTTTTCCTCTTTACCTTTAGTTTCATCATAGAATCTTGGCTCATCTTGTCTCCTCTGGCATCAGGAACATCATCAATACCAATTAGCTTGGCCTTATATTTTACCCCATCACCTTTGAACCTGGCCAATAGATACTCATCTGTCTTTTCAGAACCTGAAAAAAGAAAGAATTGCAAGATGAAACTTATATCTAAATACTACCCCTGGGTATGACCACATGTGCTCCAGAATCCCCTGAATTTGGGTAGTATAAATCTTGACTATACTACAACCGATCATGTATGTGATGTTTCACTGTATTTTTCTTACTTCCTTTGATCAAAACCATGTTCTACAATATTGAATATGTAGTTGAGATAAAAAGAAAAAAGAAACAATGAAAGGAAAAAAAAAAGTCCTCAAGATACGTAATTGAAGATGAGAAAGTCATAGAAACGTGATTTTGGAGCTGAGGATATTTGTCATCAAAACTTTGCTCAAGTTCTGAAAGAACACAAGAGGATGGTATATCTTTTTTTATGAAAGAATAAGCTACCAAACAATTTTCTAACATTTTGAACTATCAATGGAGCAGAATGGAATTATGGATAAATCCCCATGTTATAGTCTAGATAATTATCCCTGATTTGCAATTCCTTTTCTCCTCTTAAAAGACCTGCTCAGTCTCATTCCTAGAGCTGAGAGGTAATAGTCAAAGTGAGAAAGCCACAGCATCTTTAAGCTCCAACCAACAAAGTAAAGCCTTGGCCATTGGTACTTTAGGTTAAAAGAACAGTGTTTAATAAAATTCAAGATATTGGGCTTAAGAAAATGGTGGTGTCAGCCTGGTATCCCAGGACTCAGGAGGTAGAGGCAGGTGGATCTCTGTGATATCAAGGCCAGCCTAGCCTACATAGCATGCTTCAGGCCAGCCAGGGCTACAGGGAGACCCTGTCTCAAACTACCTCCCAATGGTTTTGTCAGTAAAACTAAATTGTAAATAGATTACTGAAAGATAACTCCATGATAATGATAGTTATATTACTAACTGAACAAAATACTAATGAAAGTTTCCCAAGTGAACCTAAGTCAGAGATGTCTTATTACACATGAGGTGAACTAGCTCATGTGGTAGCTAGGCATGAGCCAGCTCTTACTTTATCCTAAAGCTAACAATTCTTAAGAAATAATCAGCTCTAGCCTACTTTGCTGGTCTCAAGAGACTCTGTCCATACCTTTCTTCTTTTCTTTCTTTGACGGCAATTTTGGTGCAGCCTGTTGGTCAGGCTGACCGTTGGTTGCACTTGTTTCTACTTCGTTAGACATGGCAAGAAGGCAAGCAGCAGATGCTCAGTGACACCAGGCGATCCCCGATGGACAGGTCTCAAATGAACATAACCTATGGCACACACCTGTGGGCAGAGAGGCTCAATGAGATCAGAATACAGGACGAGACTGCACCATCCAGCTCTACAGCAGGCAATCCTATTGTCCTGTGGACTCACGTCCTTCCTTCTCTTTCAAGCTAACCTCTGAAAGCAGGGGTAGGTTGTAGCCTTTGAAGCTTTCAAAATGCGAAAATAACTGTTTAGTAAAGATTTCTTCAAGCTCTTGATTTCTGGTAGCATTTAATGATTACCTAGCTCAGCAACTTGTATTAGAACTTTGGCATAAAAATCTCATATTAAAGATGGGGATCAAAAACTGGTTAGGTTTCATAGCAAAATAAAAATATACTGCTGATTCTGACAAGATTGCAACTGGTGTCTGAAAATGGATGCTAGATGTTTCAGTTCTTCACAAACTTGCTTATAAAGGAGTATAGCTCAGTATCAGAATATTTGCAACCTGAATTGTATTCCCAGCACCTCTAAGAAATAGAAAAGAGTATAGCTGGGTGTGGTGGCACACACATTCAATCCCAGCACTCAGGAGGCAGAGACAGGATCTCTGTGAGTTCCAGGCCAACCTGATCTACATAGTGAGTTCCAGGCCAGCTAGGGCTATAGAAAGAGCCTGTCTCAAAAAGACCAAAAAAGAAAAAAATAGAAAAGAGTAGAGCTATTAACTTTATCTCGACCATACTGATAAATTAAAGTATTTTAGGATTCCACATGTGACCTCCAGTGCTACACAAGCACTATGCTTTAAACACCTCCACTGAGGGCAGGGGAATGAAACTGGAGATCACCATTTTAAGTAACATAAGCCAAACGAACAAAGATAAATATTGCATGTTTTCTCTCATATGTGGATGTGTCATCATAAAAGTAGAATGGAGACCAATTTGGAGATGGGGGAGAGGGGGGACCATGAGAGGGAAATGGGAAGGGAGAAAAACAAAATATCACATATTTCTCTTGTGTGTGGAGTCCATATATATACACATATATGTGTATGGCATGAAAGCACAAGAATACCTGGGGGAGGAAGGGATCAGCTGACAAGAGAAGTTTGGGTAGGGGAGGCCAGGAGGGAATAGATATGATCAAAGTACAATATTACACATGTATAAAAATGCCATAATGAAATTTATTATTTTGCATGCTATCTGGGAAAATTAGCAATAAATAAATGACATCTATTTTTGACATTGAAATACTAAGGTAACAGAGAATTTATGCGTGTCCCTTGTGCAACTCATTGCATGCTTTTATGCTATTACTTAGCACTCACACGCTCACAATAGTCATGTTACATGCTCTTATAATGCTTCCCTGTGCGTCGCAGTAGAGAAAAACAGTCATTGCAAGTACAGATGTAAAGGGTCCTTTTGTCTATGGGTATTCTATTTCTGCACTGCTCTAGAGGGTAAGCATTCTAGTACTGTAGACCAAAGGAAGGGAAGAGCCGTTCCCAACTTATTATAAAGCTATCTCTGTTAGAACCCCCCCCCATTGATGAAAGCATTTAACAGAAAATCTACCATGTGCGAATATATGCTGTTCATTAGCTATCTGAGGTAAAACATGTGCTATTACTTAGCACTCACACGCTCACAATAGTCATGTTACATGCTCTTATAATGCTTCCCTGTGCGTCGCAGTAGAGAAAAACAGTCATTGCAAGTACAGATGTAAAGGGTCCTTTTGTCTATGGGTATTCTATTTCTGCACTGCTCTAGAGGGTAAGCATTCTAGTACTGTAGACCAAAGGAAGGGAAGAGCCGTTCCCAACTTATTATAAAGCTATCTCTGTTAGAACCCCCCCCATTGATGAAAGCATTTAACAGAAAATCTACCATGTGCGAATATATGCTGTTCATTAGCTATCTGAGGTAAAACATGTCAAGAATTTTTTTTTGTTTAACTCTTAGAAATTCCACAATAGCTCTTAGACATTCCTGTATTATGATACAGCATTACTTCATTTTCCAGAGGGAAACCAAGGCACAGAAGCTTTACTACCTGTCAAGTGGAAGAACCAGGGTTCTGTCCCATACTGTCTGTGGCAATGCCAGAATTCCTTGATAGCCCACTGAAGAATCTCTTTGTAGAAACCACATTCTAGTTATAGAGATGCTCTATCTTATACTTGTAGCCCCAAAACATGTCCAACTCTTTGTCCAAGTCTTTGCAACTAGGATATTAAAATGGGATTTTACTGGATTTGGGGAGAGCTCCTAAACAAATGACTTAACTATTATTTTAAAAAGAAAAAGAGAGATTTGAGGCACAGAGACACACAAAGAAGGTGGTATGAAGCCAAAAGAAGAGCTTGGTTTGATGTATCTGGAAGCCGAGGAGGCTCAAGTACTGCCAACATCTACCAGAAGTTAGGAGCAAGACAGAGAATGGTTCTCCTGCAAAGCTTCCAGAAGGAACCAACCTTGTCACACCCTGACTATGGACTTCCTGGCTTCAGAAACACTGGGACAATACATTTCTCTTGCACCAAATAGTGCACCTATCCTATTTGCAATAATTTGAAACAGCATCCCTACTTAGTGGATATGCCACCTGTATTTTGTATGTCTTCATTGGTTCCTGTGGTTCTCAAATTTAATACTTCTCTCAGTCATATCTAGACTGTTCTAATCTCAGACAAAGCTATTTTCTTAATTTCAGAAGATTTACTACAATCAAGCAGATACTTGCTCATGCTGACAGTGTCGGGTTGTGAGACTATACTCTTATTTAAGGAGATACACTGATATTCGTTCTCCCACATCTTCCGTCTTTCTCTAATGAGTCCTCAATTCTAAAAATTATTATCTTAGAAATAAGGAAAACACGCAGCAGTCATATAATTATGATCTCATCATCCTTTCAGGATTAAGCTTATAAAACAGAAAGACTGATACTCTGTGCCTTTTCCTGTCCCCCTCCCCTCCCCCAAAGGACTGTTAGTCTCAAATGTCTTCTCAAAAATCGCTTTGCTGTTTCTCTACTGATAGTCCAATTATCTGCTTTCCATTCTTTTCGGGCTGTCCTACTGAATGCCCCACATATTTACACTTTTCTTGTGAGCTTATCCTTCCCTACTTTTTGCTCCTGCAACAAACCCCTATTTCTGGCTTGTGTTTAATGAACTAGGATGTCATAGGTTTTTTTTTTTTAATGAAGAACTTCCTTTAATATTAAAAAAGATTGGAAAATTTCCTGTGAAATCCTGTGGTAGCTCTCCTTTAAATTTAAGACAAAGAGTCGATGCTTTCATTCTGGAATGCTCTTGAAGACGTAATGTTCTTGAATATATTGTTCTCAAGTCACCGTCCTCATTTCCTTTCATACCTCTTTGCAAACTCCAAGTTTCTTTGAGAATGATTTGTCTCAGCCTCCTTACGTTTCCACATTTGCTGAGCTGCCTCTGCCCTATATCCTGCTTCCCCAGTTGCCCATTTGTCCCTGAAGACAGTGGGTAAGGTAAGACCTCTGAAGCTTTCCCCTCTACTCTCTAAATACACAGGGTTATCAGGAGGTTTCACACAAATCAACGTCACACATGTCTGTTGACTCCTCTGGAGCACAATCTCCTTAAAAGAGGAGATTCATTTCTCTGCATGGCAGAAGGAAGCCATTTGTCTGAATGATGGTCTAGACTGCTAGAGCAGCACAGATTTCCTTCCTTGCTTGTCATATATGCAAATGTGTGTGTTTAAGTGGTTTGTTTTTGGGAACAGAATGAACAATTCTGTTTTTAGGTAGCAGTCAATTCACATGATGCTGTGACTAAGTTCTAGGTGGTGATTAATAAAGCTTGAAGACACAAACTGTCTTTTAGTAATGGTCACCATGCCTATTTGGACTTCAATTTCCCAGTTTGGGATCAGATGAGAACATCTTCCTTTACATGAAGGATAAATTCATCTTGTAAGATGGAAACACCTGTCCTATTGCAGGGGAGCAGTTCAGATATGCAGAAGGCTATGTATGAACAGTGACTAGCTAAAGGGGTAGACTGTACCAATTACTAAGTTGCCTTAGCTTCACCCCCATTGCCGCCCCCCCCCCCCGCCAGCTGGCTTTAGGGTGCTTGACTTAGGACTCTGCAAACACTTGCGCTTTGGCAGCTCGGTTCATATGAGCTCTGCCAATAGGGGATGCTAGAGAGAGACTGCCAAACTGGAGAAAGGACTGAATCCAGTTTTTAGCCCTTCTCAGATCTGGGTATCTAGCCTCAATATGTTCTTGGATGTACGTGCCTCAGCCTTCATTTCTCTCTTGAACTTCAGGATCTCAGGCCCTAAGAGCTCAGGGATTCAGCACTAGCTGAACAGTATCCCTTCTCAGAGATCTGAGTAGGAGCCCTGTGCAAAATTCTAAGTTTATAGGCTTTGAAGATTGCTGTGTCTTCCCTTTGGAGAAGCTCATATTTCAAATGGCATGGGTGGCTTAGTGCAAGAGAAATTTATTGTACCAAGAAGTCCAAAGTCAGTCTAGGGTTATAGTTCATCTCTGGGGTAGAAGCTGTCTTGTGAAATTTGCTTACCCAGTGAGATTTGGTATATTCTGTCTTTATCATCAGTTATCCAGAAAATAACTTTAAAAAACATTTTATTTTTAATTTTTATGTGTATGCATGCATTGCCTGCGTGTAGGTAAGTGCACCCGTGTCGTGCAATGCCCACAGAGGACAGAAGAGGCTATTGGATTCCCTAGAACTGGAGTTATGGACAGTTGTTAGCTGCTGTGTGGCTGCTGGGATTCGAACCCGGCTCTTCTGCAAGAACAACCAGTGTTCTTAATCACTGAATCATCTCTCCAGCCCCCCAGAAAATAACTTTATACCTAGCATTAAATACTTAATATCAGCTGGGCATGGTTGCACATGCCTTTAATCCCAGCACTTGGGAGGCAGAGGCAGGTGGATCTCTGTGAGTTCGAGGCCGGCCTGGTCTACATAGTGAGTTCCAGTCCAGCTGGGGCTACAGGGAAACCCTGTCTCAAAGAAGACCAAAATAAAAAAAAAAATTAATATCAAATCTTCACATTAAAAATCTCTTTCAATGATAGATGTGGACTGGACTCCAACTGATACAACGGTAATACTATTTTTTTCTTGATTTTATCAGCTAAAGAGCTATGATTAAAGGATATCTTAAATGTGACAGATACAAGTTTAATTTAAGTACCCATCCTTATTTGTTTTTAAAAACAGTCAAGTCTGGGGTTTCTGGGCTTTATGTACTTTAGTCCATCCACTTTTAATTTCCTAGGCCAAAAACAAGAACGGTAAGAACGTGCCCAGAATAGAATACACCTTCTCGTCTTTATGGAGGCACTCTGAGTATCAGTGGGCTAGTTCTTCAACTCTGCCTTGCTCAGGTTGGTGTAATGAGGTGGAATCTGACTGAGAAAGTACCCTGGACACAAGAGTTTATTACACATTCCAGGCCTATAGAAAAAAATATTTTGGTGGCAGGAGAGAGACGAAAACATTTTAGGGGAGGAGAGAAGACTGGGGATCGAATCTAGGGCCCTGCATACGCTCTGCAAGTGCTCTCCCACTGAGCTACGACCCCTGCTTTCCTGCCCTCTTTTCACTTCTGCATTTGAGTCAAGTTGTTCAGGTTGACATCAAAGATATCATAGACCAGGCAGGCCCTGAAATTGTGATACTCCTGTTTCGTGCCACTAGGCCCAGGAAAAGTGAACATTTGATAACGTTGCCATTATTTTTAAAAGTTTTGACTTCCTTTGATTATATCTCATATTATTTAGGAATGAATAATGTAAGAAATAAAGGGAAAATAGACAGGAAAAAGTTTATTATAAATTCCTAGACGAAAATGATTGTGTGTGTTGAGTTATGCATACAGCCTTTCATTTACTGAGATGGTACTCTGGCTCTTATGGTCAAGGAAGAAAACAATTATCTGGGAACTACATACAAGAGGGTCACCAAAAGGCAAGGATTACAAAATAAAGCTCAAAATTGTACACAAGGTTCACATGAATAGTCCCCCATCTAAACAAAGTTGGTCTGTTATTCTAGTTTCTAGGACAGGCTGTTTCCTTCATCAGAAGATGGAAAAGAGAAGTAAAATCACATATATGAAAAACTAAGACTCTAAAGTTAGTCTGTATCCTTGACTCCTTAAGGCCTCATATGATACAGAGATAAGAGGGAAGCCCTGCTGAGCCCTAAGATTAGCTGCCATTTGGGTTTAGACATCTAACTTGGATTTTGGACTTCAAACAAACCTCTCTAAAAGAATGTGGAAATGTCCCCCTTGCATGGCACTGAAGTCAGATGACTCGGAGAGATTTTGGAGCTTGCAACATCTTCCTTGGTTTCTGAGAAGGCTCTGGGAGATGTACACCGGAAGGCTGCATGAGTCATCTTGGAACAATTATGTCCTCTGCACTATTAAAAGTCAGTTATAGTTTGTTTTGTCCTAAAAGTGACTCATGTAAGATAGCATTTTGTAATCTTAAAAGGCCAGCATGTAGATAACAGTCAGTCTAGGCTTTGAAAGGACAAATTTGACTGACACTTTTTTAACGTTGCTTGCTTTTCACCTCAGTAGGATTACACCGGTTTCTCAATGGTATTCCTTAATGATTTGGGAATTCTAAAGCCATATCATGACTCAAATTTGCATGTCCCTCAATCTCCACGCCAATATACCTCCTTACGCAATTATACAGAGCAGGTAGGAATTGGGTTGGCCAGTCTCAAAATGCTGTAATAACTTAAGGACTTGAGAGTAGCCCCATTCCACAGATAGGAATCTGTTTTCAAGGTTGAGGATAATATAGGATAATCACCTAATAAAGTCAGCACTCCAAATACAAAAGTTCTACATCTGTTGGTCCAAAAACCAGTAATAAAAAAAAAATCCAGAAAAAAAATGTGTACTGAATATGTATAGGCATTTTTTCTTAATATTATTCCCGAAACAGAGCAGCATAAAAACTATTTGTTTAGCATTTACATTGTATTAGGTATTAGGAATAACCTAGAGATGATTTAAAATATACTGGAGAATTATGTAGATTGTACGCAAATACTAGACCATTTTTACATAAGGGTTTTGAGAATCCAAGGATTCTAGAATTGAGAGGGTTTTAGACTAGAGCCCCTGCGGGTACAGAGGGATAACTGTGTGCAAAGAGCACTTAAAACATTTATCTTGAAAACTCTATGAATCAGATTGTGTCTGTTTTAGGAATAATAAATGGATTCAGTGACACAAGGTCTCATATAAGCTGCTGAGTACAAAACTGAATGTAACCTGTTTGCCTTCCTATATTTACTTTTGTTAATTTTCTTTCCTTAAATCCCACCAGCTTCTAACCTGTATTTTAAAAAACTCACAATCCCTGGGACTTCAGCATATCAGTTAAAACTTTTAGAAAGAGTTACATAAAGTAGACAGTAAAGGGAATTAAGGAGACTCGAGAAGAAAGCAACATAAACATCTTTGTTTAGGGTGCTAAGCACTTTGTACTGGACACAGAATGTACTTCCTTGTCCATAAGAATGTGATGCCCGCCTTAGCTGAAGTGCTGAATAGGACGTGTGAAATATTAACCTCCAAGACAGACCTCAGGTCCAAGGGGCAGCAAACAACCTGAGAGGACACATTGAAATACAGCTCTAACGCTAGGTTGTTTCTCACACTTGTCGAAAACACAGCCTCCCTTAGCTCTTCCATCGTCATGATCTGAAGATGGTAGATTCCTCTACAAAAGCCGACTAGGCAGATAGATTTTTTTCTGGCTAGCAAGACGGCTCAGTGGGTAAAGGTGCTTGCTATGCAAACTTGATGACCTGAATTCAAGTCCTGGAACACATGTAAAGACAAAAGAAAGAACCAACTCCAGAAAGTTGTTCTTTGAGGACCATACCTGTTCCACCGCATGCATGTACCTACACACATATCACACACATACACACAATAATAATAAAGTTCAACAAGATTTGCATCTTGTTTACTTGAAAATGAGTATACGTGTTAATGTATACTTGAAAAGAGTCCTGGGAAGATGTTCTTGTAAATGTTGAGCCTACTGTTAGGGCTTTATATTCGTGCCAATTCACAAGTTACGTGTTTCTACACAAGTTATACATTAATTTTGATTTATTTATTTTATTTTATGTGTATGAGTGTTATGCCTGCATGTGGTAGGTGCAATTTGTCATGCAGTGCCCTTGGAGGACAGAAGAGGTTGTCGGATCCCCTGGAACTGGCGTTATGGATGGCTGTTAGCCACCATGTGGGTGCTGGGATTCAAACCCAGGTCTTCTGCAAGAAGAGCCAGTGCTCTTAACTGCTGAGCCATCTCTCCAGCCTCACAAGTTGTGCATTTATATTGAGCGTGCATCATTGCTTTTAACCATGGGAGCTGATGCTGCAAGACACAGACAGAATAGAAAGCCCTGTGCTAAGAAGCCTTCTCCTATTTTAAGAACCAAGTTAGATCGGAGTTAAGAGTTCCTTTCAGCTGGATGTGGTGGCACATGCCTTTAATTCCAGCACTCAGGAGGCAGAAGCAGGTGGATCTATGTGAGTTCAAGGCCAGGCTGGTCTACATAGCAAATTCCAGGCCAGTTGGGGCAACAAGGAGACCCTGTCTCAAAAAGACCAAAAAAAAAGAAGTAAAAAGAGTTCCCTTCAAACATAGAGCTAGACAAACGGCTCAGCAGTCAAGAGCACTGGCTCCTCTTGTGCAGGACCTGGGTTTGAATCCATGCACCCACAACTTTCTGCATCTCCAGTTCCAGGGGACCTGACACCCTCTTCTGACCTTGGTGGGTACTGTACAACATGGGTGCATTTACATACCTGCAGGCAATACACTCATATAAAAAAATAAACAAAATATTTTTTAAAAAGAAAATATTGTCCCCCTGGGGCTCTATTTTCTAGTGTTTGGTTTGAGGTTCTTTTTCCTATGGAATCAGGAGGACTCCTGTGACTTTGAGGAAAGCCTGAGCTACAAAGTGAGATAGCCTGAGCTACAAAGTGAGATAGGAGACTTTTGGCTTATCTAATTGATAAAGAGCTGGTTGGGATAGAGCTAGTATCATGAAGTTCTAGACCCTAGAGACAGAGTTGCACTATTCCTAGAGATTATAATATGTCTGTTTTTTAAAGCAGACTGTGCAGAGCTCATTACATGGAGGCTGTACCAAGAAAGTCCTCCAGGACTTGGGGTGTAATGTAGGTCAGTGGTAGAGTGATTCTAACATACAAGTCCATGGGTTCCATCCCTGGTCCCACAACCAAACCAACTGCAAACCAAAGCAAACCTCCATTTAGTGGGTATATCGAGCAATGAAGAAGGAAATAACTTAGCTAAACATCTCATATGGTCTTCTCTGAACCAAGACAGAAAGAGCATTCTAAGGATTTTCAGAGTCTCATTCTATATTTTCACTGGATTCTTCCTCATTTTCTGCCGAAGTAGCAGAAATTGTATTTGGTCAAACTGACCTTTGGATCTGGCTGCTTCGGCAAAGTCTGAGACACAACTCACAGATCAAAGAGTTTAAATTTAGTTCTTTAGTTCAGTACCTTCTCTACTATGCAGAGCTTGTCCTTTTTATCCTCTCCCTTTTTTCCCTCCCCCCTCCCCCTCTTTCTCCCTCCATTTTTCTTTTTCCCTCCCTCCCTCCCTCCCTCCCTCCCTCCCTTCCTTCCTCTCCCTCCTCTCCCTCCTCCTTTCTTCTTCCTCCTCCTCCTTTTTTTTCAGACAAGTTCTCATGGAGCCCAGGC
>NW_008345884.1:4182130-4216556 GCF_000622305.1 Nannospalax galili
ATTAACAGTATTTCCTTTTAGAGTTTAAGGAAGTCATCATCATAATTGGTATTTGGGAGGGTTACGTTTGAAAGGAACTTTGTGTACCCATATTAGGGCCCATTCTCTAGACTAGCCATGCTGCCCCAATCACTAGTGGTGTCTGAAAAGAGTTCATAGCTTAAACGGAAGTATTAAGTTTCTGATTAGTTTTCAAACGTATTTTTACCCAGTTGTTTCAGTACAGTGACTGCTGTACGTTTAACCCTATTAACATGGAAAAAAGTAGAAAACTAATCTGAGTCTGTTCTAGCTCCTTGGAAAACCTGAATACAAGTTAATACACCTATATGAATAAAACCATAAAAGGTTTACTTACTGAGACTCTAAAAGAGGCTAGTAGTGGAATATCTCTGATTTTATGATCATGTGGATTTTTTTTTTATAAGTATGGATACGTGAGGCTTGAGATTGATTATTTAACATTAGAAAGTATATCTGTATCCAGGTGTGGTGGTTCTGGCTGCAATCTTAGCACTGGGGCAACTGCGACAGGAGGATCACTTTGAGTTTGTGCCCAATATAGGCTATACACTGAGACCTTGTTTCAAACAAAACAAAACATGCATCTCAGCTTCAACATTCCAACTAATCATTGTGGGAAAAGATGCCACCATTTCCAGTACGACCTTCTATAGCTTAGGTGAAACAAAACAGGAAAACTGGAACCGAACCTTGTCCTGTAATTAACTTCTATATAGAGAGGGAGGCAGGACTGAGATTGTGGCTTATGGGAACTAGAGAGCTTCAAAAATCCCATCTGTCATTGCTTCACATGGCTGGCACTGGCCATTTGGGCTCCGTGGTCCTGGTTATTCTTATACTAAGGACCACCTAGATGTGGCTCATTCAGGCTATGGGCCATGCACTCTACATATTTCAAGTAAGCTAGGCTGGTGCAACCACACAGGGAAAAGGGCATGGGTGATTTCTGTGTCGTGAACAGTGTGTTCTGACAGTGCTTTACTGGAACTCTGGATGTGGAGCTATTGGGCACAGTTTCCCATAATGACACAATATTTATTTCCTACATGACACTGTCCCTTTTGTACTGTCTGAGCTATTCAGGAGGAGAGATTGGTCAGGTAATGACTGGAGCCTAGAGCCTAAGGTCGTGATAGAGAGAACCACCATGAACCACCTCATTGCCTCTTGGTTTCTCTTTATACAAATGCCATCTCGCCCATTGAACAAACCCTGAGTGATTCCTACTGATTCTGAGGAATGGGTAATAAGAATCTGATTCTGGATGAAAGAAGAGTATTGCTTTTTGGAGAGAGGAGGGTTGGGCCCAGAGTGCCCTTCCCCATTGGACTTTAATTTAGAGCTCAAAGGGAGCTGGGAACCTGAAGAGCAAGTTTGTACCTTGAGTCAAAGCATTGGGAAGCTGCCAATGGATTAAAGTCTTCTGACAAAGGATAGAAGGAAGAATTCCTTTTGGATAGATGGTAAACAGTGGGGACTAAAGACCTGGCTCAAATGTCAGGCTTCCCTCTAACCCTGATAAGATGATACTTTGGCACTTGGGGGCCTCTGGTATAGTCCCTACTAGGTGGCAAGCACAGTGTGATTGCTGCTTGACTGGAAAGCCTACAGAACACGGCAGAACCCTCCTGAACCCTTGTACTCTGAGAAGCACTGAAGGACCAGTAAGAATGCATCTACCTCTGTCACCTGCATGCTTTCCTCCTTCTGGGGATAAAGCCTAGCAAGTTTGGTGGCAGCCAAGTCACTTGCAATCAGCAACTGTGGTAAGACTGGAGACACCACGCCACAGTGACAATGCAGATGGGGCACAGGATTTAAAAGGAAGATTTTAAAAAGTAAAACTACTCATAGATCTTTGGGATGGGTGAGTTAAATAAATCAGCTTTAAAAAATATTAATTTAGAACAACTATTTTGTGGTATATGCCTGTAATCTCAGAACTTGGGAAGCTGAGGCAGCAAGATTTTGAGTTTGAGGTCAGCCCGGACCACATAGTAAAACCCCATCTCAAAGGAAAAAAAGAAAAAAAAAAAAAGAAAAACAAACAAACAAAGCCCCCCTCCCCCCAAAAAACCTCAGGAAAAACATCATACAGAAAAACTTCAAACAAAGTAGAACACTATGCTTCACTCTGTTTTTTTTTTCCCTCAGCCTAAATCCACTGGCAAAAAGAAATATTCTAAAGATTAAACAACTTATTTTAAAACTTCTAGTGTTTTCCTATACATTGTTTAATGTAGCCGCTCTCCTGGTAGTATGCAATGATTACATAGTGGTCTGTGCTTTGTGGCTGCAATAATCTTGGTTCAAATCCAAGTCATGGAATTAATATAGTTTCTTGCCAGGCATTGTGGCAAATGCCTTTAAATCCAATATTTAGGAGGCAGAGGTAGGAAGAGCTCTGTGAATTCGAGGCCAGCCTGGTCTACAAAGGGAGTTCTAGGTCAGTCAGGGCTATATAGTCTCAAAAAAAAAAATTTTTTTTTTTTAAGTAACTGCTGACATGGAAGTTTCTAGAATCTTTCTATCACAGGGCTTTGGGGCAGTGATTTGAAAAGAAGCCTTATGGACCAGATATAAAAACACAGTGAATATACAAAGCACATTTTGCATTGGTATCTAAACATAAAGAATATTTAACCAGAACTTTGTAGGAAAAACAGTCAAAGACTAAAGAGAAGGTTGGAGAGCTGGCTCAGCAGTGCAAAGCAGTTGCTACCCTTGCAGAGGACGTGGGTTCAGTTCCCAGCACCCACATGGTGGCTAACGACCTTCTGTAACCCCAGTTCTAGGAGATCTGACACTTTCTTCTGGCCTCTGAGGACATTGCATGCATGTGGTGTACCTACACGTGCAGGCACAATGCTCACACACAGAATAAATAAAAATAAGTAAATAAATTAAAAGCTTTCTTTAAAGCTAAAATGCAGGCGAGAGAAAAGGACTCAATCATTCAACCATTTGATTCCTGAGGATAAATTCATTACTTACACCTCTTCTCACAATCCTCCCTCTTACATCAAGTATTTTATTGTTACTCTGGCTAACAGTGCTAAGAAGGATATTTCTGCCCAAACTTTATTGTTTCCCGAGTACCAAGCTATTTAAAAAAAATTTAAATTTACTTTTTTTTTTTTTTTTTTTTTTTTTTTGACAGAGTGTGAACTTGTGGTGATCCTCCTGCCTCAGCTCTGGCACAGGTACACACAACCAAGTCCAACTTCCTTTTCTTCTTTTCAACTTAGCCACACTGATAGCATCCACAGCCTTTTTTTGGTTTTTGAGACAGGGTCTCCCTGTAGTCCCAGCTATCCTGGAACTCACTATGTAGACCAGGCTGGCCATGAACTCACAGAAATACGCCTGCCTCTGCCTCCCAAATGCTGGGATTAAAGGCGTGTGTCACCACGCCTGGCCCCAATTTACTTATTTTTATGTGTGTGTTGCCTGCAGGTATATAGGTGCATCATGTGCATGTAACCAAGCTAATTCTTAAATGAAATCATGAAAGCACCTTAGCAGCTTGTTTCCAAGGACATTCAAGTTGGATTTGTCCATTCTGATAGGAAGCAATTCTGATGAAGTCCACATGGATGGGCATATCTACCACATGGAGCTCTGCAAGTTCTCCTGTGAGATGTACACAATCTTAACTATTAAATATGTTTCAGTATTTATTCAGGTTTCATCTTGCAAGTCTGCATAATGTTAGGATGTAGAAAGCATATTTAGAAGGATCTGCATTTGAAATACTAAGTTATAAGCACAGAGCCACATATACTAGTGAATTATTTATTTTATGATCTTATAACCACACTAGGGAACTTTAAAGAGGCTAGTAATCTTAAGCTTTTCCTCTTTCATAAACCAGTGTAAGAAATACTGCCTGATATTTGGTTTCTTTCTGGTTGAATGATATAAATCCCAATGTGGTTTTCCTTCCCAGGCAGAGCCCCACGTTCACATAATCCTGAAAGTCACTGCTTGAGTGGGGCTCTACCTTTCTTTAACTCATGTTTCAAACACACACTGGGTTTTAAGAGTTTAAAGGAAGAAGAATCCAGCTGCCTTGTCACATCAGTACAGATCAGTCAGACTGGGGTATATGCAGTAATTATATATAGACAGGTGGAATTTACGTAGTGCCATATATCTGTGTCTATACCAAACTTCTGAAAAACAATCTTAAAGTTCTATAGGTGCAACATAAGACTGGTTTAAATTCTATGATTCTGGCATGTTGTCTCTAGAGTCTAGGTGGCCTTTCTAGTACAAAGGCCCTTTGTTTGGATGTTCAGTCTACATTTAGGGTTGACATTAACCCATTTAGGGTTAACCTGCCTTGAGAAACTTATTGGCTTCCATTTCCCTGTCTGATATGATCTATTCTAGCTGGGTAAGATTCTGCCAATAGGGCCTCATCTCTAAGAATACTTGTGACTGTGTTAACCTCCCAATAATAATTTTATTTGAAATTTATCTAATGGTCACTGTCATCCCATGTACTCAGAATATCAAAATATTACTTTAAAAACAGTTCTTAATGATTTGGCTGATTTTTTAAATTGAATTTCTGTGTATTTCATACAAAATATCTCAAGCAATCTTAATCATCTTTATGTCCCCATTCCCACAGGCACCATCCCACAGCCCCCTCACTGGAACCCATATACTCTGTCATCCGTGTTAAGGAACAGACTTAGTTGCTTTTAATAAAATGAAGGATAAGTGGGTCATTAAAAAAGTTATCTAGGGGTTGGGTATGTTGGTGCACACCTATATTTCCAACTACTTTGGTGCCAAGACAAGAGAATTGTTTGAATCCAGAAGTTAGAGACAAGCTTGGGCAACATAGTGAGACCCCCATCTCAGTAAGATAAAGCAACAAGAGACTTTTTGTTTGTTGAGTTTCCAGTTCACAGAGAACCAGGACCCTCAGATGGTTCCTCTCTCTTCTTGATACCCGTGTTCTAGCATACTGAAGTGTAGGGAGCTTCTACAATGTTTTCTAAAAGTCAAGAGAACTCTTTCAGAAGAAATAAGAATTTTTAGGCTCATTTGCTTACATCTTGGCTCCTGGTCAAATTAAATAAGTCAAGAGATAAGAAATACCTGGTAATAGTAAGTTTTGGTATAGAACTTGTTGATTCTTGAAATGTTATGCTAATTTTTTACCCCAGTCTTAGAAATTTAGAACAAAAATTTCCTGAAATAGCTAGCCTATCTGCCTTGAAATTGTGTTTATGGTTATGTTATTTAAGCAAAAAAAAAAAACAAAAAAAGCAAAACCCTGAACACACTGCTGCAGAGTAAGTGCAAGATCAGGTGGGAGAAGAACATAATTACCAAGTATGGAAGGAAAATTCAAGGAGCTCTGTAGGCAGAAGGCATTTCAGCACAGAACCATACCTGTGGTCTCAATGATCATCTAATGTACTTAATCTAGAGTCTCCAGGAAGTCAGTTTCTCTGTGACCTTTGACAAATCATTTGCATAACCCTACAAGTTAGAGGGAAAAGGATAACAGTGTTTCAGAGAACTAAGATTTCTTAGGAAAAGAAAGCACAACTCACTATTTATTTCCTGGTTTTAAAGCTCTAAGAATCTTAAGAATTATCTTACTCTGTACAGGTTTCAAACAGTTTGCTCCAGGATTTAAAGGGATACTCCGAAGATCTATGTATTCAGTAGATTGTCAAGTCATCTTTTCTAGAATCATAATTTTTCCAGTGTTGAGAAGGGAAAAAAGAATTTTTTAACCAGCTGCATAAAAATAATATATCCATTCTAGTTATATCATTAAACAGTATTTTCCAAGGTTCAAGTCTTAAATATTAATTTCATCTACTGTTTTTTTGTTAAGTCTTTGAGGTGACATTAGCCGATAACTTTAAAGACCCTAGAAAAATACTGATTTCTTCTCCTTCGTTTAATGAAATATAACTTTTACTGTTGATCTAGATAGCATTCCACAATATTGAAGTCATTAATGTCTTAACTCTCTGCTGTTATGAAGAAATAAATGCCTATGAAACATTGTTTCTTATAACTCTTAAACTGCTAGCCATGTGGTTTCATATGTACATTGTACTGCTGCTAGCCCATCAAATCATGTAGCATCAATGAACTGCTGCTTCCCAAAGGGCTTAACTGACTTGAAATGCTACATGTATGTACTGTCTGGTTTTTCTCATTTTCTACACTTATGCCTGTGCTGTTTTAAAATGTACTATTCAAAATCACTGTCAACTGAAGAAATTTTAGAGTAAATCTAGCATTGGGTAACCTCTGCTCCTTCAATAGTGAATGAGTTCAGTGTATGTTAATAGCAAGCTTACTGACTAATAGGTGGGTAGGAGTAAAAGCTCTGAGTTATATACCATTTTCTAGTTACCAAGGATTAGCTATAATCTGAATTGTGTATTTTCCTTTATATTAAGCTATTATTTATAAACTTTCCTAATGCTCAAATCACTTAAACGGTGAATACTTGTCTTTAGTGAAAGAGAATGGTCAAATATCTGACTTGCCCCTGGACGCCTTTCCAGAATAAGTAAATGGGACAAGACACTTCTTTCTTCAGGCTGTGAATGCTTTCCATCCTCACCAGGTTTACTACCTTCTTAGGATACCAGGGATTAACCACAGAGTGTCAAATGTATATCGCTCACTTCAGCACAAGATAAATTGATAAGGATGGATCTTCATTGAAGGCCACTTTGTTGGGCTTCAACTGAGACCTTTTAGCCACTGATGAGAAATTCCTGTTTATATTGAATAAAAAGGGCTTCTGGTTAGAATGCACAGGAATTTCAACATCAATGAATCACTATAATGAAAGTTTCCTTGGTTCATAAAAAATGTAACAGTGAAATAAAATGTTCATTAGCTAGTATATTCTTTCAGAAGAGTCTCCTGTGTTCTCTGAAACACCAATGACCTGTTTTAAGATTCTGTATCTACTAAGCAAAAGATACTTCCATACTAAGGAAAAACATGGGAGAGACATCAAGGATTCTATTAGAATCCACCCATAGTCTTTCTTCTCGGTTCCTATTAAGTCCATTAAATAAAAGCAATGAGTTGTTTTTGAAAGCTTTAAGAAGATTCTCTCCATGGTAAGTAGCATTTATTTTTTTACTCCTATTTTATAGGCATTTTTAGTATCGAAGAATGCAATTACATTGTTTCCTTAGCTGAACTCTATAGCCCTATGCAAAGACAAGTCTTTTTCGAAAGACATTATTAAGTTTCTAATCCAATTTTTATTAAAAAGGCTCAAAATTGTAGACAAGAAAGTTAAGACAGCTCCTCAAAAGGACAAACTCTTCCAAAGTCCATGGAGTCTTGAGTGCAGTGAAATCTGCAATTAGGTAAATGTTTACAGTTGTAGTGTTAACCTGTGATGTCTTCCTTAACTAGCATATTGCAGAAGTGCATACATAATTAGTTCTAACAGGGAAAAGAGTGAAACATCAAATTATTTAAAATATATTTTATCATTTTTATTTTATGTGTATGCTTGCTTGTATGTAAGTGCACCCATGTCATGCAATGCCCACGGAGGTCAGAGGAGGGCTTCGAAACTCCTGAAACTGGAGTTAGGAGGGTTGTTAGCCACCTTGTGAGTGCTGGGAATCGAACTTGGGTTCTCTACAAGAGCAGCCATTGCTCTAAACCACTGAGCCATCCCTCTAGCCCTGCTTAGTCCTTCTAAAGCAAATAAAATTCTAATTCGAGGGATAATTACTAGGCATGGATATGAATAAAACTTTCTCAGAGTCAGTCTCTCTGGTGTTGAGATTCTTTACCCTAAATTCCATTCCACATCTGCTATTGTATCTAAGAAATTCTCTTAAGGGAGAAAAACAGTAGAGTACTTGCCTAGCATGCACCTGAGACCCTGGGTTCAGTCCCAAGCACCACAAACACTGGATATGGTGCACATGCCTGTAATACCAGCACTCAGCAGAGGGAAGCAAGAGGATCAGAAGCTTAAGGTCAGAAATTCAACAACCTCCTCAGCTACATCAAGGCCAGGCTAGGCTACATGCGAGACCCTGTCTATAAAAGGGGAAGGGGTGGGGGCAGATGCTATCTCTTTGATTCTTAAGAATGTGCCATGGATTTCACACTGTGCTGAGCCACCCTGACTGGGCACTGGTGAAATCATCAGCTACCCTGAACTTTGCTTTGATGCTAATGATCATTCGTAAAATTTAAAGACTTTCAAAAATGGTTTCTTTTGTTCTAAGAACATCCATCATCAGGGGGTTGTCTAGGAATTGGTCCCATCACAAAATCATTATGATTTAGAGACAAGTTTTTCCTTGAATTCCTGTTATATATACCAGTAAGTTAATTTGTGTAATGAACCCGCTAATGCACCCCTACTATATGCTGGGCATTCTGCTCGAGCTTGGGTATACCCATGGGAAAAATAGAGATCTCTTTCTTGACAGATCTACACTTCAACAGAGGGGGAAAAAAACACATGGAAAGATGACAGTCTTTCTGAAGGTGATAAACGACCTGGGAAAGAGAAGGAGAAAAGAGCAAGGTAATTTGCACTGTAAAGCCTGGGATGGCTTGGATGGCCTCTATAGAAGTACAGAAAAAATACGGTATTTTGAAAGGTTAAAAATTATTGAATGTATACTATATTCCAGGATGGTCTCATTTAATACTCTGGACAAGGTATTGTAATCATTTATGTAAAAAGCTAAATTGCAAGAGCTAAACTGCCTTCCAAGGGCATTTGTTTCTGATGCCTTTACTGTAAGTTTTGCTTTAGAATGATGCAGACAAAAAAAAAAATGGGCTAGTTTTTCAAACACAGGCACAACTTGCACTAGCCAGAAAATCAACCTGGGAAAAAGAAATTCATGTATAGCAAGAGTAAAGGGTATTCATATCAACTGGGCAAGAATGAGGCACTAGACATGCCAGGGGAAAGGTTGAGAGTTGGGTCAAGCTGGATTAGGGTGAGCTTAAAGCACTCTATTTTGTCTAGACAGTACTGGGGAGGCTTTGAGGTTGAGTGACGGCGCAGAGGTTGAGGTAGTGACAAATCTGAGTACACAGAGGCAGGCATCAAAGAGTCAGAGAGCTTTGTAGAATGAGAACTGCACGGACTTGCCATTTTGAGTGATTCAACACTGCCAGTTTCTTTTATTTAAATACTTGGCTAGTCTTCTGGAAATAAAGCCTTTTAATCAAAAGGTTAAGGCCTAACAATCTCAAATATCAGATTCAAGGTTATCCCTTCTAGACAAGCAATGATGCCAGTGACCCTCAAACTTCAAATAAACTGTGTCTTAAATGTGGCTTTCATAAATGTCAAAGGCCAATATATATTACATCCTTTATTCTATGATCCACCTTATCCTAAAAAGGAATCTTTTTAATACCAATTTTATAAGTGAAATGATATTTTGAAGTGTGAACTTAGGAAAAAAAAAAACAGAACAACTTTTCTTAAAAATAGCTATTGATTGCCGGGCGTGGTGGCGCACGCCTTTGATCCCAGCACTCGGGAGTCAGAGGCAGGTGGATCTCTGTGAGTTCAAGGCCAGCCTGGTCTACATAGTGAGTTCCAGGACAGCTGGGGCTACAGGGAGACCCTGTCTCAAAAAGACCAAAAAAAAAAAAAAAAAAAAAAAGCTATTGATTAAAATAACCATGTCACTATCGTTTTGTGTTTGAAGCAGAATATTATTTTCCCATTGGTGTTTGTAACGGAAAAATCTAGAAACATCAGTGTTAAGGAAATGCTGGTTAAGAAGGACCGGGAATTTCTGTTTCTTACATAGTTAGAATGTGACACTGGGATGATGTATTGCTTTTATTTCTAAAATTAAATTTCCCGGAGATATTCTCATTTGTCAGACAGCACTATTTAAAAATGCAGATAGGACTTGGAGTATGGCACTGTGGTGGAATATTTGCCTAGAGTGCTAGCATGCATAAGGGGCTTGGTGATCTCTAGCGCCCTAAAAGAAAGAAAGGTAGGCAAGTCTATAGCGTATATACCAAGATTTGTTAACACCTACGAAGAACATCTGAAAGTATCTAGAGCGCTGCCGAGGACCAGCCTGCAACACAGTCACCTTGAATGTCATTAACAGATACCTACCTGAAGCTATGGAGAAAAATCCCCTGGGAAATTAAACAGTAATTTTTAAAAACATATTTTATTATTTCTATTTCATATGTATGAGTGTATTGTCTGCATGTATGTAAGTGCACCTGTGTCATGCAAAGACTGTGGAGGCCAGAAAAGGGTGTCAGATCCCCTGGAACTGGAGTTACCGACAGTTGTGAGCTGCCATGTGGGTGCTGGGAATCAAACCCAGGTCTTCTGCAGAACAACAAGTGTTCTTAACCTCTGAGCCATCTCTCTAGCCCTAAACAGTAATTTATTTTGTGTCTGAATGTTTGCACATGTGTGTGTGTATGTATGAGAGAGAGAGACAGAGACAGAGACAGAGACAGAGACAGAGAGACCCATGAAGGTCAGAAGACACATCAGATCCCTTACAAGTGTTTGTGAGTCACTCACTGTGGCTGCTGGGATCTGAACTCATGTAGGATAAGCAAGCCATCTTAACTGCTAAGCCATCTCTCTAGTTCCAATAGTAAGCTTTGAATCAAATAATAATTACACTGAAAAATCTCTTTGATGATAGGATTTTGAAGTTGATGAGGGTAAATGACCTGTCATTGGTTTCCAGTCTAAGTTCTTGGGCACACTGGTGGCTGTGTAGACTAGTCATGTGTTGACAATCTAATGCTAGCATTTTATTTGCTTGTTTGTTTGAGACAGGCTCTCCCAGCTGGCCTGGAACTTGCTATGTAAGTCAGACTGGCCTCACAGAGATCTGCGTACCTTTTTCTCCCAAATGCTGAGATTAAAGGCATGTACCACCATGTCTGGTTTTAATGCTAATGAAAAAAAAACTAATCAATATAACATCTTAAACCACAATACAACTTCACAAGCAAAATTTTAAATATTAAGTTTCTAACTGGGTGTGGTAGCTTATATCTATAATCCCAACACTGATGATGGTGGGGGTGTAGTTATACTAAGGCAGGAGAAGTTCATCTTGGGCCAGTCTGAGCTATAGTTTGAGGTCCTATATCAAAAATGCAAAGCAAAATAAAACCAAAAATTAAGTTTCTTTGATTTGGTCTAAAGTTATGTTAAGTCATTATTCAGGCCTGAACTAAAGGGCTTATCTGTATTCTCAATTTTTATTAGCTATTTAATAAACAGTTTGGTGCAGAAATTTAAGTGTTGAACAAAGGAAGAATAAAACAGTACTTTGGATGAAGTATAAGCTTGAAAACTATTCAGTGCAATTATTATTATCCAGGTGGTTACATCCACCAGGTAAGACAGACCATTGAGTGGTGGTGAATACGCCATTGACAGGAGTTAAACCAATGACTTGGAAAGACCACACCATCTGGAAAATTTCAGTAACAGCTTGTCTGCCTTTCTCAGGCCCTGAGCAGATATAAACTGGAGGAACATATGGATATTACTCATTTTAAATAGCCTTAAAGTTAAATTGGGGTTCAGAACTGTTTTATTTATACCAACAAATATAAAAAGCTAAAGCTTTCCTTTTTGCTAAATCTATTTTTAAAAAAAGACAGAAAGAAAGGAAGGAAAGAAGGAAGGGAGAGAGAGAGAAAAGAAAAAGGAAAGAAAGAAAAAGAAAAAGAAGGAAAAGTAAGTCATAACCAAGAGTGATTTGAGTTCCTTATCCACCTGGCCATCTGGTCATTTTACTGAACTCCTACTATGTGCCAAGCACTGTATTGACAAATAAAGCATAGTCCTTACTTGTGTGTGTGTGTGTGTGTGTGTGTGTGTGTGTTTTGTTTTGTTTTGTTTTGTGTTTTTAAGACATGGTTCCCTGTGGCCCCAGCTGGCCTGGGAATTGCTATGTAGACCAAGCTGGCTTTGAATCCACAGAGATCTGCCTGCCCCTGCCTCCTGAATGCTGGGATTAAAGGTGTGGGCTACCATGATGGCAATAGTCCTTATTCTTTTATTTTTTTAAATGTTTCATTTATTATCTTTATTTTATGGGTATGAGTGTATTGTCTGCATGTATGTGAGTGCACCTATGTCGTGCAATGCCACAGAGGTCAGAAGAGGGCTTCGGATTCCCCTGGAACTGGAGTTAAGGATGGTTCTAGCCGCCATGTGGGTGCTGGGAATCGAACCTGGGTCCTCTGCAAGAGAAGTCAGTGCTCTTAACCGCTGGGCCATCTCTCCAGCCCTGGCAATAGTCCTTACTCTTAAGGGACCTATCGCATAGAATGAATCAATGCTAGCCAGAACTGATTCTGTTTTACAGGTAATGTTTCTAGTTAAGATAGAATGTTGCTTTGCTATTAACACTTAATAAGAAAAAAAATTCAGTACTACTTTGAGAAATTCTGTATAAATTGCTTTCTTATTGATATGAACCATGGAGAGATACCCCCTTAATATAAAACTATCTCTCTGAAAGTTTTAAAATCATGAAATGTACTTAAAACGTTAATTATGTAGAAATATTTACATTTAATATTTGTGGTGCCCTGGTTAACCATATTACAATCTCAAACAACATCTTTGACCTCTGGAAGGAAGAATTATGTAAGACACAAGGTCATTAAAGAGTATCAGCAAAGCTGGCCGTGGTAGGCCACACTTTAATCCCAGAATTTAGGAGCAGCAGACAGATTGCTGTGAGATTGAGGCCAATTTGGTACATGGTGAGTTCCGGGCCTGCTGGGGCTATCAGGTCTCAAAAAAACAAAGAAGTAAAAAAGAAAAAGAAGAGTATCAGTGATGCTTTCTGTAAAGTTAACGCAAAAGCCAAAGTTCCAAATCATCACTATTTTTATAAACACCAGAAGGAAATAGTGTGTTCACCTGACAGTTTTGCCACTGCAGAAGTGTGAACCACTCAGAGTTGATGCTGATGTCTACATGCTATAATCAAACATGTTATCCGCCAGATTCTGAACTCTTTAGAGTCACTTTCACATCCAGCAGACCACTGAACTCAGATTTAAATGAAACAGTAATGAAAATGTAGAAAATGTAACTATCTCTTCCTCCTACCCCCTTAAGCTGGGTTGGTTGGAGGACACTAGATAAAAAAGCATTACCACCTTGCTATGTCAGACTTCATCAAGACTAGTCTGCATGAGCACCCCATAGTAAACTTAAGCAAATGCTGGCTGTACGAAGCCTAGACATCCAGACTCTCAAACAGAGCATAGCTGCATCCATTACTTCTACAGAAGAGTTCTCATATTGAAAGCTGAGTGTTAGTATTGCTGTGCATGAACTGGGAACAAACAGAATTGATTCTTAGCCAGATATGCCTACAAAATCCATAGGAGTATGGGCTGTAGCTTGGAATGAAGCTAAGATTTTATCCTAGATTGTCCACTTACATACTGAACCTGGCCTGTGACTCACTGTTTTTCCCAGCTGTCTTTTATTGCCACACTTCTTTTCCTCTCCAGTGTTTATTCTTCATTACTCTGTTCCAACATTCCTTGTTGGATGTTCTTCTCATGTTTATATGGCTACTAGGACATTGCACTTTATCTTTTCTACATATATAGCATGCTACTCAACATACTTAAAATTAAAAAAAAGTGGCATGAATTATCTCTGCATTTTCAAAGCATTCCAATGAAAATCAAGAGATTCTAGTTGTACCAAGCCAGTTTTTATGGAGGTATTCTATAGAAATGCCTTACCAGATTAGCCTTCCTGATTTTGTATTAATTAGGTATCAGTGCTCAACACCTGTGTTTTTACTTGAGCTGAGGTTAAAACCCTTCTTAACTAGGCTGCAGATATATGTATTCATAGCCACCTGCTGCCCAGAGAGGCTATTCTTTTCTGTTTCCCCTAACAGAGATATGGACATGTCTTCTGATGCTGCTGCCCTAGCTCATAACACTGACCTCCTTTCCCTTCTCAAATTCCTATCTGCCATCCCAGGTCACTCAAAGTATATGGTCTCAGGGAGGTCTCTGCTGGACTCTTAGCAGCTGTACTGTTTTTCCACATTGATTGTCACTTATTGTTCCTCTCTGACTCATGCAGAACTCTTCCCTCAACTCAAAGCTTTAAGGTCACAGAATTTAAAAAAATATTTTATTATTTTTATTTTATGTGTATGAGTGTATTGCTTTCATATATGTAAGTGCACCCACGTCATGCAATGCCCACGGAGGCCAGAAGAGGGTATCAAATCCACTGGGACTGGAGTTACAGATCTTGTTAGCCACCACGTGGATACTGGGAACTGAATTCAGGTTCTCTGCAAGAACAGTCAGTGCTCTTAGCTGCTAAGCCAACTCTCCAGCCCCTAAGGTCAAGGAATTATTTACCTTACTTTTCTAAGCTTTATATAGTCTGGTCACGAGCACTGTCCTTTAAAACATTAAGAGTAATGCACAGATGGGAGGTGGTGGTAAATGCTTGTAATTCTAGCACTGGAAGGTGGGGACAACAGTGGCAGGAAGATCTGTGAATTCAAAGCCACCTTGGGTGATGTAGTGAGTTGGAGGCAGCCAGAGCTACAGAGCAAGAACCTGTCTCAAATCAAAATAAATATACAAGAGTAATACACATTTTCTTTTTATTCACTAATATTAGATCAGGCAATCTTAGTACTTTGCTGGCATATAGTATTTTCTTCAATTGCTAAACAATCTTCTCTCATACCCACTAGACAGACAGGTGAACTTGTATGTGCCAACAAGTTCTTGGCCTGACATCCGTGATCAGCTGTGATTCACTTTTCCCTTCCACACATTATTCTCTCTTAGCTCTACCGCCTGTGCTATCTAGGTCAGACTGGCTGATGTGTGTTGAGTACACCCTGTACTTGCCCACCTACCTGATTTCCTTATCTGCTTTTTCTTGCAGTGTTTTCTCCTTTTACCTTTGCTTATTTGCCAGGTGTGGTGGCATATGCCTTTAATCTCCGGCAGAGGCAGGCAGATCTCTGTGAGTTCAAGGCCAGTCTGGTCTACATACAGAGTTCTAGGCCAGCTGGAGTTACAGGAAGACCCTGTCTCAAAAAGATAAAAATAAACAAACAGAAATCTTTTGCTTATTTGACTTCCTTTTTTCCTGAAAGGTCAACTCTATTATCGCACTAGTGATTTTTCCCACCTCTGGAACAATGCAATTACCCCAGACCACTCATTGAAATGAAATTCCATGTCAGTTGGATGTCATTTTCTGTAAATTTCTTTTCTTTTCTTTGTCAAGACAGGGTCCCAATTGTGCTGCTTAGGCTGGCCTAGAACTCAGTATCTTCTAGCCTCTGCCACCTGAGTGCTGACATCATAGGCATGTGCTACTGTCTGGGCATTTTTCTCTAAATTTCCTGTAGCTAGTAATTAATATTTATCTCCCAGCAAGTGTAAGGCAAATATCTGCATTCATAACTAAACATTAAAACCAATGCTTAGTTATTGGGAACTTTAGACAGCTAAATAAACCATAATTACATTCCTACAATAGGTTATCAGGCAGTTAAACAACTCTACATCAAGGTACACCTCACAGCCAGAGCCCTGATCTGCTACTTCCGGATCACACCCTTGTGCCTTTCAGTCTCAGGTGGGTCTCTGCTTATACTAATCACTCTTAGGACTGTTCTCCTAGGTGGGTGTGGTGACTAAGGATTAGTTGGACATACTGGGAATCAAATCCAGAGCCTTGCACATGTTATGGAAGAGCTCACTGCTGAGCCACACCCCCAAATTTGAGTGGCATTTCTGAGAGCCCGGCTGCCATTCCATAGTAGGTCCATGGAAATCTAGATTCTGTGTTCACTGCCTCACATGATGCAGACTTCTTCCGAGATTTCTACTCACTGGGATTGATTTTTTACTCACTGTCAAGTTAGTAGTATGTACCATACACATTCCTAATATTAAGATAAACACTGAAACTCAGTTCATCTTCAGGATCGAATGTGGAGCAAGCTGATTCTACTGGAGCTAAGAGATGGAATACCTTTTTTCTTTTTCTTTTTGACAGTGTCTTAAGTAGTCCATGCTGGCCTCACGCTCACTGTAGTTGCTGATGATTTTAAACTTCTGATCCTCCTGTTTCCACTGCCCCAGAGCTAGATTACTGGTGTGAACTACACACACAGTGAATTCAGTGCTGGTGACTGAACCCAGGAGCTCTTGCATGCTTGGTAAGCACTCTTTCAACTCAGCTATACCCCAGCCCAGAAATGGAGATTTTTTTTTTTTAAAGTCATGTTATATACAGTGAAAGTGAAATGCAAGAATGGAGCAATCCTTCCTAAGGCATAAATCTTTCTAAAAATGAGGTGCAGTAGATTTGTTTAGGGTGGCAACATTCATCTGCACCTCTGGACATGGCACAAAAACAAAATTAAAAGTTATAAGGGTTAGAGAAAACCCTCTGGCTTAAATATAATGATACAGTTTTAAAAGATGATGGTGGCTGAGACAGTCTCCTAATAAATGGAGATTAATTATACTCTTTAAAAAACCTCAGGGAGGTGGAAAGATTTAGAAATGAGGTGATAATGATAAAAATAAGGATTATATTAGTTTCCCTCGGATCAAGAAAGCAATATTTGGTTTCTGGGGACAATGTCCTAGATCTGTCTTTTTATCTTTCTGCAACCGAAGATTCAGTTAAACTCAATTATATTTAAATACCTTCGCTTTATTACTTCTAGGGCTGTAGGAATTCAAATAAAGTATTTTAACTGCATTATGCTTTCCACTGAACAACTAAACCATAAAACTGAGTTGTAAAAGTTACTCTTAGGAAGCTGGGCATGGTGGTGCACACACAACACTTTAATCCTGGTATTTGAAAGGCAGAGACAGGCAGTTCTCTGTGTGAGTTTGAGGTCAGCCTGGTGTACAGACTGAGTTTCAGGCCATGGAGGGCTTCACAGTGAGACCCTGTCTCAAAAAAATAGGTTACTATTGGATCACATGGAGGGCCTGTAGCATACAGCTGGCTAAGCCCTCCTGATAGCTTGGTTCAGTAGATCTGGCATGGAAACCACACTCTGAGCAGCGCTGTCTCAGAGGAGGAGTTATGAAATACATACCAGTTCTACCAAGTGTCTAATCTTGAAAGAGTGACTTCTTTGTCACATGTCAACTTTATAAGCCTTATTAAAATATAAGTGTATTTTAGCTTAACACTTTGCATCATATTGCTAAGGAAAAGCAGAGTAGCTTTTACTAAGAGAAACATCTTAAGCCTTATATCTATCACCCAAATTTCTCCCAGGTTAATAGTACTTTTCAATTGTCTTTCTGTAGTGTTGGGGACTGAACTCAGGGCCTTATGTATGTAGGCAGGTACTCTACCCATGCATTATACACTCATCCCTTGAACTGTAATGGAGACCCAACTTTCTAGAATTCTTACTTCCTATCTTATCCTCCCCTTTTACTCTGATTTCATGAAAATCTAAGAGACATTCATCATACCTTCTGCTTCCTGGTAACTTCCCTAGAACTTAACTTGGCTTGTTCCATTACTCAGAATTCATACCAGCTTATATCAGTTAAAGGTCACTTGCCCCCAGCTACTTTGTGTAAGTTATGACAAGAGACAGAAATTGCCAAGCCACGTCAGTATTAAGGTAGTAACTACAGTTTTATGGGTAATAACTAAAATTTTGTAAGTCTTGCAGGGCATGGTGGTAGCACACATCTTTAATCCTAGTACTTGGGAGGCAGAGGTAGGTGGATCTCTGTGAGATCGAGGCCAATCTTGACTCCATAGAGAGTTCCAGGCCAGCTGTGGCTACAAGGAGACCCTGTCTCAAAAAGATGAAAAAAAAAAAGCAAAAAAAAAGCAAGCCTTTATGTTTTCCCATCTAGATAAGGTAAGAGCTAAGAAAGATTAGAAAAGTAAGTACTGGTACTGGGATTAAAATAAGTTTGAGGGGAGCCGGCCATGGTGGCGCACACCTTTGATCCCAGCATTCGGGGGGCAGAGGCAGGTGGATCTCTGTGAGTTCAAGGCCAGCCTGATCTACATAGCAAGTTCCAGGCCAGCTGGGACTACAGAGAGACCCTGTCTCAAAATAAATAAATAAATAAATAAATAAATAAATAAATAAATAAATAAATAAATAAATAAGTAAATAAATAAATAAACAAATAAATAAATAAATAAAAATTTGAGGGGTGGGGAAAGGCAATGGAAGCAAAGAAGGATTTTACTTCACTAAGTAACTTCCAGTTTTAGGCCAGGAAGCAATTTGTTCAGATTCTGCTTGCCCTGGAGAAGCAGGCTTCCTTCCAGGGTAGTGGAAGGAAGCGGGAAGGGGAGTAACTATGGCAACCTGCCCAGCTATGTGGGCAATGACAGTATGGGGGCCCCAATGTCCTGGCCTAGTCACTTAGTTTAGTCAGGGTGGTCCCTCCCTTCCCACTTCCTTGGCTAGAGTGCTGACTTCAGGAGAAGGATAAGCCATTCTCTGCAGGGAGTCTGAAGGAGTGTGTGGGGAAGATTTAAATGAGACCAGAGGTCATTTTGACCAAACCAAACATCAGGCTTCCAGGTTGAGAACAGAGAGTAACCCCCTGTCCATTCTAGCGTGAACACAAACACACAGGCTTTGTTAGTATTGAGTACTTGAATGATTAACATTTTTCAGATAGGCAGGTAGTATTCAGTTTTGATTAAGAAATTCTCCCTTTGCTTTCAGTATTCACAATTGTTCAGAGGACAAGGAACAGGGAGACAAATGTCTGCAATCAGATGGAACAAAGTATTGCACAAATATAGATTAATTTATCTTCCCCAAAACACCATGGTAGGTACTATTGTTCTTCCCCAGGTAAGAAAACAGAAGTCCCGAGCAGTTAAGCAATGGGACAAGGTCATCTTGCTAGAAGCTGGGTAATTGCCTTCAACCACTACCCATTTGTGCCAGGTCAGCAGAGGGAGGAGGACAGCTAACTTATGGAGCCCTTTGTGATGCCCAGCATCATTTGTGTCCCTCATCAGGAATTTGTCTGGACTCTGTCTGCAATAAGAGACCCGGCAGCCTGCTTTCCTTTGGCGTCATATGATTAATCTGTTAGGATAGCTTCCCATGATTTAGGTTTCCCTTAAACACACTTATCTGATGTTAAAACTGTGTCATCTAAATGAAACTTTGGCAGAATGGCGCAAGTCAGTAGTACTGCTGCCTCAGCTTTACAAATCCAGCTCCAGAGATAATAGAAAAATAGCACATTCTGTTACTAGGGTGTTTCATATTGCCAATGTCGTTCCCAGCGTAGCTCTGTCTAGGGCAGGAAACCTTAGGTGGTGGGTGGGTCAGTGACCTAACTTCCCGGGTCAGTCACCTTGCAAATCTACCAGATGGGGCCTGAGTTTTGATGAGCATTAGGAACCAAAACCCCTTAAGAACTGCCTTCTCGGGCATTTTAGCATCTTAGCTTTTTCTTCAAGAAAATAATTAATCCCCAAGTACAGAGAATGAGGCAAAGAAACACATGGCACACCCAAACCAGCCAAATCAAAGTTGTACTAGCAAGCTGAGGCTTAGGATAGGAAAGAAATGAAGCCACTTCCTCATTGCACCACCAGGAGCACACTTTCCCAGAAGCTCCCTGCTGGGCACAACTACTCAGCAGGTCCTGCCTTGCCAGGCTTTTAATTTTCAGGTAATTAAGCCATGGCTATTGGACCAAACTAGCTGGTCAGCAGCTTCCAGAGTTCCTAGTACCATCATCATGCTAATGCCAACCAGTATCTTTTTTTAAACTTTAAAATTTTATGTGTATTAGTGTTTTGCCTGCATGTATGTAAGTGCATCCATGCGTGCAAACCCTTGGAGGCCAGAAAAGGGTGTTTGATCCCCTGGAACTGGAGTTACAAATATACAGGTACTAGGAACCAAAGCTAGGTCATCTGCAAGAACTTTCCCCCCAGTGCTCTTAACCACTGAGCCATCTCTCCAGCACCACCAATCAGTATCTCAACCCGAACAAGCCAACTAAAATCCATTTAACCTTTGGAGCAAGATAAATAGGTCTAGTACACACAAATTTAGACATTTCATTTAATTCTAAAAATCATAGCATTTGGTAGAAATACCAACTCTGAGCTGGGTGTGGTAGTGCATGCCCACAACCCCAGGATTCAGAAGATTAAGGCAGAAGTTTAAGACCAGCTCGGAGTGGCACATACTGTGATATCATGTCTCAAAACAATAAGAAATCAAGCAACCAACCTCTAGATTTTGTCCTTCCCAAATCAGCAAAGCTTAAAAGCACTTGTTAAAACCAATACTGTGTTGTCTTGCCAACCTCCCTTGCATTCTCCAGTGCAGACGAACTGTGTGGTGTTAGCATCACAAACTCCCTAAATATATCTGCGCTACAGGGCAAAGGCGGAAGACATTCTTCCCATTCCTCTACAATCTAGCTCTTCTGGCCATACATTAAAATAACATAGTTCAGCCAGGTGTGGTGTCCCACACCTATAATCCCAGCACTCAGGAGGCAGAGGCAGGAAGATGGTGAGTTTGAGCCTAGACTGAGGTACATGGGGAGACCATCCAACAACAATGTCCAGGATAATGGTTGGACAAAAAGGGATAGGGCTGGGAGAAGGAAGGTTTGGTATTCAGTAAAAACAGGTCCCCGGGTGGGCATTAGAAGGAAGTGATTTGTCTCTGAAACACACTTTGGAAGAGACCACTAAGCGTCTTTCTGCTTTACCACGGAGACTTGCTGCATCTCAAGCTCAAAATTGCCTTGCTCGAGGCATTACTTTTTCCAGCACTAAAGACCTTTTCCTCAAAGACTAATGCAAGCCCAAATCCCCAGTACTCCTGAATTCTCTAGCCAGGGAGTGGAGACGTAGAGATTGGGGTGGGCAGGGCACCTGGCTAGAGGACAATCTGTCTAGTCAGGAGCAAGAAAGGGAACAGGAACGAGCCATTTGTTAGCCCTGAGAGTCCCCCATCCCAGCTAGTTCTTCCGTCCCCAAAAGCCAGTGCATACTTCTGTATGGGGAGCCGACCTCAAAATTTTAAGAAAGATCCATTATACACCCATCAAAGCCGTTCCAAGAGCCTTGTCAGGCGTCTCAAAAGCGTAGCAGCTGCCGGCTTTCTTCTGCCTTTACTTAAGTGGGAGTTGTACCGTACCCCTCCCCCCCTGCACTCTCCTGTTCGTCCTGATTAGGGCCCGAAATTTTTTCATTAAGTCACTTTATAGAGCAACAGTAACATTTACTATTCATGAAGTCGCCCCTCCATAATTTTTAAGTCTTTCCATGTGTCTGGAGGTTCGTTTCTGCTCTTCTCGTTTTACAGTGGCTCCCTTCCTTCTAAACACTAAGAAGAAAGGGGAAGGGGGGTGCCTAGGGTGGAGATAACATCCAGATTCTTTAAGTGTTTTTAATCCAGTTAAACTTCCCTTTGGACTCAGCAGCTCCCTGCTGAAACTGACTGCGGACCTGAATTCCAGGCTCTTGGAATTTAGTCCAGAAGGAAAGAGGGCAGGAACAAATAACAGAGTCAGCTCTATGCTGCGGAAAAAACCGCTATGTTGACTGGGGCTCCAAGGTTTTAACATATTCATTTTTCGTCCCCTTTCTCAAATTCTTACTTAATCCTTCCAACTAGTTTACAGCAGTCAAGAAAACACCATTCAAACACTCCGGGGATTTAAAACAAGTTTGTTAAGTAGCCTGGACAGATACTGTCTTAGGAATGCTGGTGTAAGACAAAGTTCACATTTTTAATGCATTATGCTGTCAGTCACGGGGGGGGGGGGGGGAGACCCTCCTCAAAGGCTCAAACCAGGCACCCAGCCTTTGTCACGCAGCAAAAATAAACACCTTTCAAGAGTTAAATTAGGTGGTCAGCAGCCACACTAGCGTCCTCCCTGGGCTGCCCCCTCACCCCACCCCAAAGCTCTTAGATACACGAGGGCGTGCTTGTACACACACACACACACACACACACACACACACACACACACACTGAGATGCTCAAGTGCCACAGGAGTGAGACCCCCAAAGGTAAAACGCATTCCTTGGAAGCATTACACAGATGTCAGGCCACAAAACCGCTTGTTTCCCCGAGTACACTGTCTCATTTGTAAGATTCCCCGCAGCCCCCAGGTCCGCACGCCAGGCCGGGGTGGGAAGAGGGGAGCGAGCAAAGGAGGGAAGGAGGTCGCCCCCCAAAGATGGAGCCACAGGGAAGAAAGCTGGCAAAGCTACTCACCGGCTGGCTAGCGCCTCTGCGAAGCTAGCATGACGTCCCCGCGCCCGGAGTCTCCAGGCGACAGCGCAGGGGCACCGTGGGTCCCGCTTAAATAGCCGGCGGCCGGAGCCTCGCAGCGCGGCCACTCCCGGCGAAAGATATGGTTCTAATCAGATGCTGGCAGCTGAGGACTCCCCAGGAATGTGCCGGGATGTTTTCGCTGCCTGGGCTTGGTAACTCCCCCTCAACGTGTCTGCCGAGTCTTCCAAACTTAACTGTTTATTAACTCGTGCTGGAGTCCCGGCTTCTGCGCCCGGCGTGCCCCGCCAGCTGGGGGCGATCGCGGAGATCCGAAGGACAAGGGATCCCGCCAAGCCCGAAGCCCCAGGACGCGGGGCCCGGGGAGGGTGCACATCAGGACAGGAAAGGGAAGCGCTACAGGAAAGGGGTGGGATCCACCGAGCTGCGTTTCACAAATCTGTTCCCTGGATTGCCACTTCAAGTGATGTGGCACGCGAACTCATCGCAACCGGCTGGGGCCCTTTGAACAAAGGGATGTCAGTCCTGACTTTTCCTGGATGCATCTGCCCTTTCTAAAGTTGAGCATGCGATTGGTTTGCCATCTTTAAAGAAATCAGTGTCTTTCATTACATACGCTTAATCAGGAGGAAAGCTATGTGTGTATATATAAAAAGATTTATTTGTATATGAAATGTGATTCTATGCCTACAGATGTAAAACAATATTCTATGAAGCTGATCTAAACAAAATATGTTAGCTTCTATATAACCTAAGTAAATGATATGCATTTCTGATATAAACAAAAGTTGTGTGCTGGGTTTCCTCACAGGGTATATGCAGCCATGTGAGAGATGCCTAACCTGACTTTATCTGCATTAATTACTACAGAGTTTTTTAACCCTTCATGAAAACCCTGAGCTAGGAGAAAAAAGTGTTTCAAGCCGTCTGTATCAATGCTCAGTAGTAGAAAGAAAAGTCCCGCATGGCATACCTTTGCAAACATTTAGAAGCTAGAAATTCATTTTCTCCATGTTTTAAAATCAGGAACAGCCACAGAAACCCTGGTGCTTTTTAAGAGATCTGAAATCATTCTTGTGAAGTCTCCCCCTGCTTTCTTCTGTCATTGCCTCCTTTCCCTTCCTCCACCCTCTTGTTCCTCCTCTTCTACCTTTTTGTCTTTTGCTCCTCCTTCCTCTTTCTCTTCCCTCTTCCTCCTGCTCCCTCTTCCCCCTCTTCCCTCTTCTTTCTGGTAGAAGCAGAAGGTACCAACTATGAAAATGACAAATCGTGACTTGGATGGTTGGGGATTATTGATTTTCTTGAGTTAGCAGCACAATGGATTTGCATTTTATTGCTGGAAACTGAGGGTTCAAATCGGGCTTATGGCACACCAAGGATGTATTTTGTGGTCCATGCCTAGCCCAGCTGCAAAGCCACTGTGTAATTTGGGGTAGCACAATGTGAGTGGCAGTCTCTGCTTGCAAGTAGGTCAGGCTAGGAACAGCCTGTGTGCAGGCAGAGCAAGGGACCCCGAACAGCACAGCTGGCCAGGAATGCTGCTCCCCTGACCTTGGCATTCCCTCCACACCTGGGTGTGCGGAGTAGAGGGGGTGGTGCTGACAGCTTGCAATAGTCCTCTGAGATAATCTGCTGTGATTGAAAAAAAAAAATGACTTCCTGTGAATGACAAGAGGTATGTAAATTTTTGTTCTATGAAGGCATATTTAGGTGAGAACTTAAATTCTGCCACCTTTGAGGACACAGTGCTTTAATTCTAAGCTCCAGAAGTCTACACTAATGGGTTCACTTCAACTGACTAAATAAATTGGAAAAACATGACAGTTGATTCAGGCAAATGGGTTCTTTGACAATACAAAAGAAACAAGTCTCAAAGAAACATGTATTATTTTCTCAACTCAAAAATGTCTGCCTGGCCTTGTCGCACTGGCTTTTAATACCAGCACTCAGGAGGCAGAGGCAAGTGGGTGAGATTTTGGCCAGCCTTGTCTACATAGTGAGTTCCAGGTCAGCTGGGGCTATGGGGAGACCCTGTCTCAAAACAAACAAACAAACAACCACCACCACCACCACCACCAACAACAACAACAACGAAAAAAAACTACCAAAAACTGCCCACCTAAACTTGTTTTTTTTTATAAAAAACAATTCAAAGACTCTTACCAAGAAATGCTAACTTATGTTTCCTAGCACCAAATGGAAAGCATTTGCCCAAGATGACAGAGAAAGGAAATGATTTTGTCTGCTGTAAACTGCAATCTGAAGATTTGAGTGCAAATAGCTCTTTGTGAGCAGTGGGCTCATACACGTAGCCTGAAACGGACACCTCTTGTTTTACACAGAAATCTAAAGAGTCAACAGAGGAGAATTCTGGTTTGAAGTATATTTTTATATCTCTAGGGTGCTGATATTGCTCCTGGCAGTAATTCAATGTCCTGCTCACATTATGTAGGGGAGGGGAGGAATGAAAATAAATTTAACTCTTTCTTATCCCAGCAGATGCTGTTTCCTGTCATATCTAAGTTGCTCAGTATTTAGTAGGTCTAAAATGAGCATCCGTGTTTCTGGAGAATTACACCAAAGCCCACCCAGACGTTCAGCTGCAGAAAACATGGTCATATTTTTACCATCAAAATTTATGTTTAGAAAATTAAAATGAAAAAAATGTAATGTTTTAAAAACTATGATCCCCACATAACAATTGTTATTTGTACAAAACCTGCCAGAGAGGGAAAAGAGATGGGGGGGGAGAGAGAGAGAGAGAGAGAGAGAGAGAGAGAGAGAGAATGAATCTGAACTGTGCTCCCAGTCTAGAAAGGGGTAGTTAATCCCGTGACAGCTTGCCGAAGAATGCATGGTTTATTATTAAAGTAATCACTTAAGATTTTCCTGGAATGTGCTTCCACAGAAACTCTGCCTGTGCAGGCTACCCTATATATGTCTCTTCTTCCATGATTAAACTGTTTTCTTTTTAACTCCCAAGACTGGCCGTTTCATTCCTTCTCCACATCACTCCTACCTTCTTCTCTGACGCCTTCCTGAAACTGCCCATTTTGAATCCTGCCATTTTCTGTGAACCTAAAATGGCACTTCGGAAGCAGCAACAAGGGAAACTGCACTTTGATGTTTGTTGGACATCTAGAGATGTTCAAACCAAACAAATCAAGCGGCAGAAGATGGCACATGTCTGTAGACCTAGCTACTCAGAAGGTTGAGGTAGGAAGAAAATTGAGATCAAGAGAAAAAGAATGAAGGATTGATTGACATTCATCTGGCAAGGTCCCTTCCCTCTCCCCCTCGCCATTCCATTTTATAAAAAGAAAGATTGTTCAAAAAAAGAGAAAAAGAAAAAGAGGGAAAATATCCAGAAAATGTCCCTTAGCCCTGACTGAGCCTGTGAAGTTAACGTTGCAGAAAAATGGACCCTATCGGATTCTGCTGACAGGGCGACACAAATATTGGGAGTCTCCCACCCCATCTGCCTCCTCTCTCAAAGATAATATTTGCCAAGAATTTGGAAGGAGGGCTGTTTTTGTTTGCTTTTGTCCTTTTGTTTGTTTTTCTGTTGTTTTTCTGTTATCTTTCTTACACTCCTTACAGTGACCCAGAATTCACTTTATTTTTTACTGGTGATATGTAAAAATAGTCAAATTCTGATGGTGGAACACTAGGAAACTCGATAAAATGGAAACACCATGAAGTGAAGAGCATTTAAATTCAACATTAGACCGACAAATTGCTCAGTGGTAGGTGCTTGCCACCAAGCCTGACATCCTGAATTGCATCCCCAAGACCCACAGGCTGGGAGGAGAAAACTGAGCCCAGCAAATTGTCCTCTGGTTTCCACACATGTGCCATTAACATGTGCACACACACTTAAATATACACACACACTAAATAAATGAATGAATGAATGAAAACTAAAGTAGAATAAAATTCAAAACACCAGGGGTGGTGGTACACACCTTTAATCTCAGTACTCGGGAGGTAGAGGCAGGTGGATCATTGTAAGACGGAGGCCAGCCTGGTCTACATAGGGAGTTCCAGATCAGCTAGGGCTACAGGGAGGCTTTATCTCAAAAAAGGTTCAAAAATAAATAAATAAATGAATTTAATATTATGCACATCTATAACCAGCTACACTTTGCTACCTATATAAATACATATAAAGGCAAGTGATGAAGGTGGGAGGATGCTGTAGTATGAATTATCACTCAAGTAACAGGCATAGTGGTACACAGATTTAATCCCAGCACTTGGGAGGCAGAAGCAGGTGCACCTTTGCACATTCAAGGCCAGCCCAGTCTATATAAGGAGTTCCAGGCCAGTCAGGACTTCAGAGTAAAACCATATCTTGAAAAAAAAAATCAAACAAATATTGTTTTATTTAGAAAACAGGATGATATGAGTTATTAAAAATAAAAATATATATAACATTGCAAATAAAATACATGTAATTACATAAAATATGGATATTGTTATTAATAGTAAACATTTCCATAGTTCTTATGAATATTAATCTATGTGAAAAATATATATGGATGTTAACTGCTGCATTGGTCATACTAATAAAGACCTGGGAACAAAGTATGTCCATCCGCAGGAAATGATTAAGCCATGACTCATATGCACTGTGGAATCATATGCAACCATTTAATAGAGAAAATTGAAAAAGGAATTTTAAATATTTCTACTTTAGTAAGACAAAAAGCAACACCTATAGGTGTTTGTTAAGCATATGTTTATGTTCATATGTGCGCATGATTATAAAGAAAACAGAAACTAAGTTGAGATACAACTTATTAGGGCCCTGGTAGAGGTGAAAGGAGATGAAGGGAGAGAAAAGAATGAGAGCCATGTACAAAAGGAAAAGAGATGGACGAATCTACGGATGGAGGCACATTGGTACATCAAAGTGAAATAATATACATGAAGGCTGTGCAATCCAGAAAAATATGCCATATGATTTTAAAACATGAAAAGGAAGAGCTTTGTGGCTGGAGACATGGCTCAGTGGTTAAGAGCACTGGCTATTCTTGCAGAAGACCCGGGTTTAAATCTCAGCACCCACATGGTGACTACTAACCATCTGTAATTCCAGTTCCAGGGGATCTGATGTCCTCTTCTGTACTCCATGGGCACTGCATGACATGGGTGCACTTAACACACAGGTAGGCAGGGATAACACTCACACATACAAAATAAAAAATTTTAAAAAAAGAAAAAAAATGAATCAATACAAGGAAATGCCCCCAAATACCCTCATCAAAGTACATTTTTAGGTCTTTCAAAAGTGAGTACTGAGGTTGAGGAGATGGCTTAGTGGGTAAGAGTGTACATTCTGCAAGCATGAGGACCTGAATTCAAATCTTCAGCACCCGTGGAAGAAGCAGGGCATGACTACTTGCACCGTACCTGTAACCCCAGCATTGGGGGGCAGAGACAAGCAGATAGAGCCCAAGATCTCTATGGCCAGTCAGTCTAGAGTCAAACTTCCCAGTTCTGCATGTCTGTTCATGGTCTGTGAACCGACACACTCAGATGCACACACCATATACATATACCACACACATTGTGCACCACAACACACACACACACACGTGCACACACACACACACAATATTTATCACTATTCCTGGGAGTTCTCAAACTTTAATAAGTCACAATAGTCATCTTGGAGCTATCTCCAAAGGCTAATTCCTGGGTCTAGGCTGAGGGGACTCTATGGAAGACTCGTGTGTGAAGTACACTGGCATCTGTTGGTCCAACACTTTGGGTGGTTCTGATGCTGTGGTCTTGAGGACACTTTGAGAAACACTGCATTTCTTCTGAGATCAAGAGGAAACTTTGTTATTCTGTGTGGGATGAGATCAATGCAGTGAGGGACAGAGGGATTTCTGCACAATCAAAATCCCATGGCAGACAGGCAGGTGCTACCCGCCATCAACAGCAGGCCTTTCTCTCTCCCTTTGGCTCTTTGAAACCTCAGACAGGGTCCTGGTTGTGGTGATGACTTCCTTCCCTGCCCTCTCATCTGTCAAAGTTTCTTTTCAAAGAAGCTGACACTAGCCTTTTGCATTGACATAAAATCATGTCATTGTGTTTTTAGCCCTTCTCCTTGCTAGGGAATGGCAGACACATCACAGTTCAGAAGACCAGGGAGGAGTTTGTTCTCCTATGTTTGAGCAGATGGAAGCAATTGTCAACTCTGCCTTGCTCACAATGTAAAGCTACTCAGAAAAGAGAACAATTAAAGGACTTCTATTTCTTATGTTTACTGTCCCTGAAGTTGCACTATATTTTGGCTACAAAGTGGCCGTTTCAAATTGGAACTGTTAGATGCACGATGGGCTTCATATCAGCAAGGGAGGGCAAAGTCTTGCCTGCATACCTTACTAACTTCGAGATTGCAAGTCATTTACTCAAGGACTCGATTTCTTTATCTGTAAAATGGGTGTTATCCTGTCTCCTGATCCTATTTTGCCTTTTGATGAGAAGCCAGTAAATCAGGCTTCATGAAAGGACTCTGGAATGATAAAAATGAAGTAAATAATAGAAAATATGCAAAGCCCACATTTTTACTGGAAAGGTATCTTTATCTAAAATTATTTCCACCACCAGTACCATACATTCCATCATTATGAAGTAGTGTGCTTAGATAACCTTGATCTCCTGGCTGTAGTGAAGTTTCCTAAGGCCGACCCCCAATTTTCTAACACAGAGCAAAGATTACTTCAGCGAATCAATTTTATCCAAAGAGGGAGGAATGAATGGATTTCTGTTGAAATAGGACAGTAAAAGAAAGGAAAAGGTTTAAAATCAGGACGAACACTGAAAGTCAGCTTTGTTTTTGTCTATCGCTATAGTGGAGAATCGGCCAGATCTTCCACAGCTGTTCAGTTTGATCCAAAGCCACTTCTACCCCACCCCAACAAGGTACACCTGCTATGCCGCATGTCCTGAACTGACTTAGTCACTTCAGTTCTGAAGTGGAACAGTCACTTGTGAATCCAGAGCTAAAGCCACATGATGCACTTATTCAGTGTCAGGCAGTTTGTATTTGAGAAAGGGGTCTCTATGCTGCCAGTATAGGTTCAAATTCTGGACTCAGGTTATCTCCTTTCTGCCTGCCTCAGCTTCACGAGTAGCTAGGACTACAGGTGCAGACTTCTGATGCCAGTTAAAGTGTTGTTTTGTTGTTGTTGTTGTTTTGTTTTGTTTTGTTTTCGAGATGGGATCTCACTATGTATTCCTGATTAACCAGTTTGGAACTCACTCTGTAGATAAGACTGGTCTCAAACTCAAGGCAATTCTGCTTCTGTCTCTCGTGTGCTCGATTACAGGTGTATGACATCATACTTAGCTAAAAGTCACTTTATAATTGAAGAATGTAGAGAAGCCTTTTTCTATACTCCAAGGTAATTTAACTCCCCCAATATTTAGAAGTATAGGCATCTCCTGCAAAGGCCGTAGACTTTATTAGATCATTAGAGGGCCCCATGTTATAAAAGGAGGTTAAACTCCTTGGTGTTTTAGGTTTATAGCCATTCCATGTTCTTCCTGCCCATTTTTATCTGAAGATTTTTATCTAAGTCTTTTGTATGCATCTGATATTTACCCTCACAACATCACAGTCAAACAGGTTTGGCCAAGTATTCCTGTTTCTAAAGGTTAAGAAACAAATGCCTTGATTTATTTCTGTTCCACAGTGTTAAAGGCAGAGCTAGACTTGTGACCCAAGCCTCTGAATAATCTAGAATTTTTCTGCCCTTGCTACCATGTCCTAACCATAATTCTAGTGATTAGTAACAGATTTTAGAGGTCACAGTATCCTGTGTTTATCCATGTCTGGAAAAGAATTTTGTTATGGATACTCTTTTATGATAGAGGCGTTGCCAAGTGGAAGGGTGTCCACAGCAGGGCCACTGGGACAGTGGAAGGACCCTCCCAGCAATGAGAACTGCCCAGAGTATTGACACCATGGCTCTCTGTAGTAGGTACAGGTGGCCACAACAACAGTAGTCATGGGCCTGTGTAGTGGGGTAGGGAAGGGAGATGTGCAAACCTCTTTCTGAGTATTTGAAGACTTGTCATGAAAAAATGGATTCCACTTCTCTCTTCCACAGAGACTGTGAACTGAGTTGGATAGTGTCAAACTGATAACTTCCCAGAACCCTAGAATGTTCCTTCTATGGAAACTGGGTTGTTGTAGATACAATCAGTTAAGATGGAATTGTTCTACGAGATCTTGTCATGTTCAATGAAATCTTTTCACATGCTGTATACTGCTTTTTGGTCAGAACATCTTGCATTTTATTATGCTCTATTTTGCATCTGGTATAACTCTGGACATAGTAAGCAGGTATGAATCCCAGCTCCACAGCTTAGCAATTGTGTGCCCTGAGGAACAGTGCTGAGCTTCTGTAAAGAGAAATAATGGAACTTCCTTCATAGTGGTTATCAGATTACATAAACTAAGGTGTTTCAGAGTTAATAGTGGTAGTTAGCACATAGTGCTACATAGATGATAAAAGTGAAATTTGTTCAAACATCCAAACTTAAAAAACAACACAAAAAAGATCAAGATTGGACTGATTGGTGTATACCTTTAATCCCAGCACTCAGGAGACAGAGACTACAGAGATCTCTGAGAGATCAAGTCTAGCCTTTTATACATGGCAAGTTTCAGGCCAGCTGGGGCTACAGAGAAACTCTGTCTCAAAATACAAAACAAAAACAAATAAAATTAAGTACATTGAAAATAATCTTACATTAAAACTCAGAAATGTCACTTCTCAAACAGCCTTAGGAGAACTCCCACTCATTGTTTTCCCCCTAGAAATAGGTTTAAGAGTCAGGCATGATGGCACATACCTGCAATCCCAGTACTGGAAAGGTGGAGGCAAGGAGGATCAGGAATTCAAGGCCATCCTCACCTACATAACACATTCAAGACCAGCTCTCTGAGGCCATGTCTAAATAAACTGGCAAGTAATAATAATAGCAAAAATGAAAGCAATTTAATTGTCTATTAACAGAATCCATAGACAAATTTTGGTGCTGTAGTGTGTTCCTCTCCTAAGGCTATTTTAGAAGTGAAATCTCTTGAGTTTTAGGGTAAGATTATTTTCAATTTTGGAACACCCTAACAATAACAGCTTGCTGTCGAGGATGCCCAGAACTGCTTCTGTCAGCACGGATAGATTGAGTAAGCAGAAGTTATAGAGGTACAATGCTATTTGCACATAGTTTAAGATGTTTTACAGTAGGGGCTGGAGAGATGGCTCAGCGGTTAAGAGCACTGACTGTTCTTGCAGAGGACCTGGGTTTGATTCCCAGCACCCACATGGCAGCTACAAACTGTCCTTAACTCCAGTTCCAGGGGAATCCAAGGCCCTCTTCTGACCTCTGAGGCATTGGACTGCACAGGTGCACTCACATACATGCAGGCAATACATTCATACACATAAAATAAAAATAATAAATAAAATATTTAAAATGTTTTAAAGTAAAATCTGTCACTTGGAGGTTCAAATATTTTTCTGATTGCACACAAAATGGGGATGATCAATAACAATTGCAGAATGGTTGTTACCTCTCAGAGAAGGGAGGATGTAAATAAAGGGTGCTCCCACCTGTTGGAAATGAAGATTGCAGTGCTAGGGATTCAACTCAGAGCTTCACATGTCAGACAAATGCTGTACTACTGAGCTACCTTTCTAGTCCAGTAATGTTTGTTTTGATGCTATGTGTCTTAATATGGTCACTCTTCTAAGTGCTTTCTAGATAGTCATTTATTTGGACTTCATAACAGTCTTGTGAGCTGAAAACTAGTAACTCAACTTTGCAGATGAAGAAACTGATGACCATCACAGAGCTAATAATGGCAGAGCCAGGCTTGAGACCAGGGTTCTTTGCCTCCATCTCCTGCTCTTGTGGACCTCATGGGACTCTCAGAATTTTACAGAGTAGAAAGACTGCCAGTGGCATTGCCACTACACCTCAGAATGCACTTTGATCATCTCCGTTCTTCCCTGCGCATCTGTAAGTGCTGTGCAGTGTACATGCCTTCAGCTGTCAAGGTTGCTGCCCTTTCTTCCTCTTGAGCTTTGTACCTCAGCTTCTGGTTCCTGCTCTCTGTCTCAATCACTTCTTCATTTCAATTCATTTCTCTGGCTTTGATTGTGGCCTCAGTACTCTTTCCAGACTGCCTCTGGTACCTGGACTTTGACCATAAGGAAAGGTCTGGGTCTAGGCTCTCTACTGGGCCTGGCCCCAACTGGACAACACCTTGTGTCAGAGAGAAGAGAAGACGGGAAGTTATCGATTACAGCTGAGCACAGCTTTGAAGAGTCACCCAAAAGGGGGAGACTTCTGAGAAAGATTTGAAAGAGTTTTGGTAGAAGTGGAAATGGTGTCAGGTAGCAGGTGGCAGATGGACAGAGAGAAGGAGTGAGGGAGGGGGAGGGAGAGAGATTATGTGTATATTCAAGCTATAAACTGCTATTTTGAGGAGAAATGTTAGAGATAGACACAGCTTATGGACACAATTAAAAGTAACCAATAATCCTCAATTTTTACCTAGTTTCAGCTATGTCATTATCTAAGTGGAGCTACTCTGATCCCACCCCACAATGAGAAAGAAACCAGTCACCTGGGTTAATGTGAGGACTGGCGCTCTCCTGGTGCAGGGACATTATTCCAGTCACCTAAAGAAGGGCATATCACCACAGCCACCAGTGGTAGAGGAGCCAAAGCACCTCAAACCCATGGAATGGGAGGCTGCAGGATTGCTGTTGCCTCTGTATTCTGGGGGGACTGAGCCCACTACAGCTATACTGTTGAAGAAACACTATCTGGGAAGGCTGTGCTAGATGTGGAGGTTTGGGAGAAGGGAGAATCAGGATCTAGCACCCTTCAAGTGGCTCCTGAAATGCTAAGTTCTGTAGTCATTTTGTTGAGAACAACCAAGACAAGCAGAACCATAGACTTTAAGTTGCATTTATCTAGCAAGGAGACACTTTCTGTGATTACGGTTTTTAGGGAACATTAGGCAGTTTTAAAAATTAATGTTAGCTACTAGCCACAACTAATAATCTCTCTCTCTCTCTTTCTCTCTTTCTCTCTTTCTCTGTCTCTCTCTAATCAGGGTTTCACTATGTAACAGTGGACTCCCTATGTAGATCAGGCTGGCCTTGAACTCACAGAGGCCCACCTGCTCTGCCTCCTGAGTGCTGATACTAAAGATGTGCACCACTACACCTGGCCAGGTTTATTTTGAGCATTAAAAAAAATACATAATAATGGATGCAAAATAGCAAATTCTTGCACAAACCAGACCCTCTGATTGCCATCATTGTTAACTGCAAGAGAAGGCAAAGAAGAAAGGTTCTCAGCATCTTAATATTTTTCTTCTAAAAAGAATTTTCAAATTTCTGATGCTTGTTTCCCTTTGGCAATGAATACTAACCAGTGACAAAGGTAATTAAAAGCATAGTGGGTTAGTATGGCAATACAAATGATCTCACAATATTTTTATGTGTTATTCTTATTATCTGATGGTTTCTCATGAACTGTGCTGCTCTATCTTGACATAAGCCAAGATGGATTCTGAGATCATTACAACTGCTTTTGCTCTTAATGCCCTCACAGTCTATTGTTGATAGAGCAGCCCTCATGAAATATACCCATAATTTCACACTTCTGTTTTAAACACTTTAATATCACTAGTTTCCATCAGGGTCAAAGCCAAAGACTTACAAAGGGTCTTAAAGGCTCTATTAGTCTGCTTATCCTACCCCAATTTAAAGACATGAACCACTGTTTATTTTTCTCCCTTGGCAGTTTGCATAGTGTCCTCTGATACCATGAGAGCTAGTCTCTAGGGAGGAGGCTTCCAGGTCAGTTCCAGCTTGATTGCTCCAGGTCCTGTGACCACAGTATGTCCTATCTTCAGCAATAGGGTCTTACCTTCAAATTCTGAGAGACAATCAAGGACTGTGGCAATAGCCTATGTTATTCTGGGTGTCTCTTGGACTACCCTGACCAATAACTCAATGGGATATATATATATA
>NW_008345884.1:4216613-4220377 GCF_000622305.1 Nannospalax galili
ACTGCTTTTGCTCTTAATGCCCTCATAGTCTATTGTTGATAGAGCAGCCCTCATGAAATATAACCATAATTTCACACTTCTGTTTTAAACACTTTAATATCACTAGTTTCCATCAGGGTCAAAGCCAAAGACTTACAAAGGGTCTTAAAGGCTCTATTAGTCTGCTTATCCTACCCCAATTTAAAGACATGAACCACTGTTTATTTTTCTCCCTTGGCAGTTTGCATAGTGTCCTCTCCCTTTTCCTGATTCCTGCAGTTACATTAGGGTATATACTCACATCTAAGAATTTGGAGCTAAGATCCACAAATGAGAGAGAATGATGATCCTACCCAGCTGTAAAGCCTAATAAGCAATGAGTGGCCCAGCAAACTATCAATAGTGGCATAGTAGTGGCACTTTTATCTTGGGGGTAATCAACAACTTCAAATTGGAATTAAGTCCCACTCAATGGGAGGGAACTTATCCAAATACACATGGCTGGAGAGGTCATAGAGCCTAGAGAAGAAGCCACGTTTATCACAATGCTAGATCAAATTTCTTATTGTATTCTAAATATACATCTTATTTACAGATAACTGTACCTCTAACCACTCATCAAAGAAACTTATTTTTGCAACAGATGGAGACTAATAGAGAGTTTGATAACTGGTCAAACTCAGAGAACAAGATACTTAGCTGTAAGCGACACATCTTCAATGCAACCTCTACACATAAAATGAATGTGTCTCTCAACCCTCACTAGAGAGGTTTCCTTATACAGCAGATGGTGATTAGCACAGAAACCCACAAGTGCTCAATGTATAGAGAACAAGAGGCTGCAGAGCTCTCTTTCCTTAATAGGACATCTGTTTCAAACTTCTGTGTGATATTATGGATATATTAGGGATCATTTTGGAAGAGGGGGCAGAAAAATTGTAAGAACCAGAGGTGGTGGATGACTGTAAGGCAACAGTTTTCCAGACAGCTGCTCAGTTACACAGATAAACTCACAGTAACAGCAACAGCATGCACAAGTCCCAGGCAAACTCAAACTAGGCAAAATCCCAGCAAAGACATAGGGAAGTGGGTAAGAAATCCCAGCCCAACCTAAGGAACTTTGGAAAACTGATGGCTTCTGGGAGGGGGACAGATAGTCTCCTACAGGGACAGGACTCTTACTAGTTTGAACAGGCTCCAGAGAATGGACCCACTCTGAGGGACATGTGGGAACACAAATCAGACTCTATAGGCCATATTATATACACAGTGTAGCATATTGATTTGAGGGAGGGCAGTGAGGGGAGGGGAGGGGAGGATTAAGGAGGTGATCTAAATACCATCAAATTATATTGTATTAAAATCACAAAACTTTCAATAATAATAATAATAATAATAATAATAATAATAATAATAGACATGAGCCACCATGCTGGTTTTAACCTTCTCTTTGACTTAGATTTTCTCCATACCATCTGTTGCCTACTGACAAAAATACATCTTTCTTAAGATTTCCTTAGGCAACATATTTCCCCGATTATCAGCAAAGCACTGTCCAAACATGACCCATCTTTCTTTTATCACTTTTTCTTCCAAATTAGAATTGTTTACTCAGATATGACTCACACTGCTCCTCTAGTAAGGTGAATGCCTGATAAATTTGCCCAGTTTGGACTGCGCTCCTTTTCCTGATTTGAGAATATAACTTGTACTTATTCTGTCACTAGGTCAATATAGACAAATTAAAACGAAGTGGAGATGGGGAGAAAAGGGGAGGGGGGACTGCTTAATTTGAGGATCTGATTTCTAAGAGTTGTAGAATATGCATTAGCTGTGTTCTTTGGGGGAAAAGGGGTGCTGGGCACTGTGGCTTGAACCCCGTGTCTCATGCACGAAATGTGAGCTCTACCACTCAGTTGCACCCCAGCCCCAGCCTTCTATATTCTAATTTGGCAGAGAGACAAAACACATTCAGTCTTTCCAGGGTGGCCTTAAACTCATAGAGATCTGCCTGCCTCTGCCTCCCATGTTGGGAGTAAAGGTGTATGCCACCAAAGATTTTTCTATGAGCGCAATAGGAAGCATACAGTCAATTATGGAAAATGTGTTGAATCCAACTTCTAGATTTATCTACCAGCTTAGAAGAAGCACACAGGTAAAGAATCACATTAAATGGTCTCACTCTAGCCAAATTCAGTGTGTGGTATCTTCTACAGAACAAGTGGCCGGCTCCTTCAACAACTCAAGAGCCATCAGCAAAAAAGACTGGGGAACCAGCGAAAATCTGCAATTATTTTGTCTTGTAGTTTCTGATTCTAACCAATTGTTAAAAGGTGTTTGTGAAATGCAGAAATTCAATATAAGAAAATATTAAATATTATTACTAACATATTTATATGTTAGAGATGAATAGTGGATTTGTGGGTGAAATATGATATATTCAATTCCCCCCTCTCAATGCTGGAGACTGAACCCAGGCTTTGCTAAGCAAGAGCTCTGCCACTGAACTAAATTTTACCCCAATCCATGAATTTTCTTTGCAATAACCTAGCCCACAGCCAAATCAGAAGGAACTAGAAAAAAACAAACAACAAAAACATCCCTACCAAATGAGAACTGGGATTGGCAAAGCAGAGTGATTGGCATTTGTGGATTAGATTCAATATACAATTCTGTTTTTGTTTGTAGCCAAAATGCTCTACAAAAGAAAAAAAGGAAAGAAAAGTAAAGATTATGCTCCTGCTAAGTTTTCCATGCAGTTGGCACATTTACTCACTCACTATTATTTTCCACATGCTAATTACTGGTGGGCTACCAGTTAGATGCTAGAGATAATGTTATAGCCTTATTCGCTCAGATTTCTATTTATTTACTTCAGAAATCTTTATATATTGAGCTCCTTTATCACAGTGCCCCATGATTGAGAGTGTCTGGCTTTCTTTCCTGAGTCCCTTCCACAGGTGGAGTCCACATCCTTGAGTGCTGGAAGAGTGCCTCCTGTGTTCAAGGATAAATATGGTCCCGTTAATCACCAAACATCAGGCCTTATCAGAATGTGCAGGTCTGGTCCCTTGGGTGCCCCAGTGCTTCCCCAGTGCTTGTTTCTCTGGGTTACTGATTTCAGACTGAGGTCAGATGATTTGCAAAATGACCTAGTCTTTCCTGTCTGCTTCACACCACAGGAGCTGTGAGGATAAATAGGTCCAAAGTCTGCCTCTTCTGAGCCCTAGAAGAGACCTGTACTGCTGTCATGTGCTTTTCTATCAGCTGTTCTGGAGCGTTTTTCTTCCCCCTGACTTGGGAAAGTCAGAATAACACACTCTGCAGAAGTCCAAGTCTTTAGAGGTGTCTAAGGTAGTTAGGCTTCTGCATTGTGACTGTGTTGCTGGTATATGAGGGTGTAGGGGGAAGGTTCTCTTTATCCCTTTGTTGCATAAATGTTAGTAGCACCCAAGGGAGGGAAGACACAGGAAGGACCTAGAACTTGGCTGCAATTTTGACCTCGAAGAAGGCACCAATTTTGAATTATTTGTGTGGAACTCTTATAGTTTAATAAACCTTGCAAGCTAGATCATTATAATTGTCTCTATTCTGTAGATGATGAAGTTGGATCTCAGAGAAGTGAGAGAACTCTTTGAAATGCAGTATACACATTGCTAGCGAAATTGCTGGTATTCTCACAACATTTTTACACTGGAAAATGTTATTACCTTGCCTAATGATCTTTCAGCAAGGCTCAAGATGTGACCTTCAAAACATTTCAAAAAGGAGACCAATAAATAAAT
>NW_008345884.1:4221465-4237202 GCF_000622305.1 Nannospalax galili
ACTACAGGGAGACCCTGTCTCAAAAAGACTCCCCTCAAATAATAATAATAATAATAATAATAATAATAATAATGAAGGAAGCTGGGCACATATCTGAAACACCAGCACTTGGGAAGCTGAGGAAGAAGGGTTGTGAGTTTGAGGCTAGTCTGGTCTGCATAGCAAATTCCAGGGCACTGTGGGCTGCATTAGTGAGTCCTGACTCAAAAAAAAAACCAACACCAAAACCTCAACTTTTAAAAGGGTATAAATGTTAATATGTTAAAGCTTCTAAATTATCTGTAATGTGTTCATTAGCACAGATGTTTCAAATTTAGCTATGTGCTTTTTTCTAAACGTATAAAGGCATTATAATGAAAAATCATTTTACATTATAGCCCCATGGTGTGTTAGACGTCTATAATATATTTTGCCTAAATTACTTTACCTAGGTCACAAAACTATTTTGGCGCATTTTGTAATGTAGAGGACTTAGTTGCTCTCCTCTTTTTAGAACTTTCTTAAGAAAACTGATTTCATGGAATCTAAAGGTAGGATCCTTCAGAGAGCTGCCCTGATATGTGGTTTAGTGTAAGTCTCAGAGCTGTATCAGGCCAGCACGCTTGTGCCCGGTGTAAAAGACTTGTCCAGAAGAGCCTTAGAGGGATATTAGTGCTTCATGGCCATCTGGTTCTCCTTAGCTGAGGAATGTCCAGCACTCACAGCCGTGCTGAGCAACACTGGGAGAAAGACACAGTCTTCCATGCCAGCAAAGAGAAAACGTGAGACAGTGGGGGTAAGGCTGTTGATGAAAAAGCAAAACCTGATAAATCAAATGGGAAACTTACCCTTTGCATTGAAAAACCTTTTCGGCTGAAATACATATTTTGGAAAATTTGTACAATCCATTTTCACTGAATAGTCTCCAGGCTGCAATGAAATGTTAATCTGAACCCATTTAAAAAAAAAATCATGTACTTTTAAAAACAAAAACATTAAGGAAGAAACGATACTCATTTGACTAAATGAATCTCCTTCACATACAGCAAAACATACCCCAAAGCACAGGTACTAGGCAAGCATGGTGGCATATGCCTTTAATCCCAGTACTCAAAAGTGGGGGCAGGTGGATCTCTGTGATTTTGAGGCCAGCCTGGTCTATGTAGCAAGTTTCAAATTCCAGGCTAGCCAGGGATACATAATGATACCTTTGTCTCAAAAAGACCCCAAACCACAACAACAATGAAGAATACAAAAGTAATGAGGAAGTAAAATGATAAGGTAATTCATTCATAACAAGGGAGGTTAAAGTTTGATATTTCTCAGTGCAACAGCTTTCTAAATTCCTTTCTAAAAGGAGTCACAATGGACCACGGTGTAGTTAACTTGTTGTCTAATACTGATAGTCGCACAACTAATCCTGTGGCAGATGACAAATCTCTCATCTCAACTGTTTAATGATGTATTAACAGTTCTTCTGATTTGCAAACTACCTGTCTATATCATGAGAAAAGAAATAAAAGAATCATGATGAAATATTAAACAGGGGAGATGGCTCAGTGGGTAAAGCTCTTAATGTGCAAAAGTCTGGACCTGAGTTAGGATTCCCAGCAGCCATGTAAATGCTAGGTGGGCATGGCCGCCATCTGTAATCCCAGCCTGAGGGCATGGAGAAGGATCCTCTGAGCTAGCTGGGTAGTTAGACTTGCTGAACTGGTGAACTATGAGTTCAAGTGAGAGACCCTGCCTCAATGTAGTTGGAGAGTGAAAGCAGAAGGTACTCGACATCAACCTCCGGGTACCACATGCACATGCATGCACTTGTACCCACACAAACATGCAAGCACACATACACACATGCATTCATGCAGCATTCACATACACATGGAAAAAAGACTCTTGTTTTGAAACAGCAGATGATATACATTTTTGTTGTAAAAATGAGAATTAAGTATATCAGATTTTTGCTTTCGATTGAGTCATGAAAATCTTAAGTGATGTCTTTTTGAGATGATAGGGATTGAACCTAGGACCTTGTACATGGTAGGCAAGTGCTTTAATACTGAGCAACATGGCTATTTTTGTCATGTGACACTATATATAAAACTGAATTAATACAGTAAAAGGCACTTAGTTTCTTGGTAGTATTTTTTGGAACTTACTAAACACAATCAGTGTGTGAGGAAAGTTTGCTCTAAATGCGAGGGTTTACTTACTCTTTACCTTTATGTCTTTTGAGTAGGTAAGCTGGGGCAGGGAAAGAATTCCTATAAAAGTCACTAAAGCAATACAATTTGCTATTAAAACTGTAAACATTAACAATCATTTGGAAAGTGACACTCTGCAAAAATATTCCAATCATTCTGAGTAAGACTTGAAACATTTCTACAACATTTAACTCTGGGTAAAGTAGGAACCTGGGCATTTAAACAATGCTGCCTCTATTAGAAGCAAACTTAAAATGAGATGGAATCATGGTTGCTTTTCTGACAGAGAGAGAGAGAATATCAAGCAAGCCAAATCAAATAAAAGCTATGTGAGCATATCATAGGAATGCTGCATGCCTCTGTGTGGTGTCTGTGTGTCTGTGTGATTATGATTGTGTGGGTATGTATATAGCTAGACAGTATTCTCTCCATCTCTCCGCGGTTTCTATACCAGGTTGAAATCAAATAATATTTAATCAGTTCCATAAATGCCCAAATTATAAAAACACACATGAAAAAGGCAGTAAGTGGAAGAAACAGGCTATGGGTGTTATAGATGACTGCAAACGTCATTCACAAAACAAGCAAGTGGCCTAACCAGGGATTTTCCAAATGCTTTTTTTGGGAGATGTTAACTCCCATATTGAGAACTTCAAAATAAATGAGGAAAATGACAGGGTAGTGTGTAAATACATTTTACTGATTTAACCTTAAAATAAGGACTGCGTCTTAAATTAAAATAAAAATCCACAGGGGCTGCTTATGAGACGGCACCACAAATACATATAGTAACAGCATGCACACTGTCTTTACAGAAAGAAACAATCTTGCTTTCTGTGGAAGAGGCATGCTCTGCTCATCCAACCTGGCTCATCTGTCCCTGGCTTTGAAAATGTTTCCACATCTGATTAAGTAGACATCTACTTTTCAGTGTTTTTAGAGAATGATGGATTTTATCCAACAGGAAATACTGGAATAGGTTTTGCAAGATTTTTATTTCCCCATCACTGGCTAGGACAGGAATTATTAGGATTACCATGTGGGGTTCCTGAGTTTTTCTAAGAAGGCTTTGAGGCATTAGATTGTTAGTTTAACTTCAGTTTCATTTGGAGAAAGTTGAAATGAGAGGAGACTGCATAGATTGTAGAATTATCCCCTGTAGGAATCTTGATTTCTTTTCTTTTAATGATAGAAACAGAGGCAGCTTATTATTATTTTACAATAAAGTGGGTTTTAAAAAATTTATTTATTTATTTTTTACAGAGTCTCCCTGAAGCCCTAGCTGGCCTTGACCTCACAGAGATCTGTCTGCTTCTGCCTCCCCAGTGCTGGGATTAAAGGCATGTACCACCATGTCCAGCTGAGGCAGTTTACCAAAAAAGAACAAAGGAATTCCCAGTAGTGGAAGCAGGCTAGTGATCAGGGAAGAAAGATGCTTAAAAGCTCTCTCTTGGGATCTTGAAGAACTCTGCGGATATAGCTCAGTGGTATAATGCTTGGCCAGCCTGTGCAAAGCCTAGGGTTTGATCCTTAGTACCCCCAAAAGCAAAAACCAAACAAAATAAACAACAAAAGCAAGAAAAACCAAACTCAGGGTTTCTCTGGTCAAGCCTCCCATCTACTGTCCACATTGCATCTACAATACCGCTTCCTGCCCGAAGAACTTATTCAACTTACCCAGGAGACTTTGTAACAAAGGGAATTTCTTGAAGCCTTCTATTGTGTCCTTATTTTGGTTGAGTACCTTTTCTGCTTGGAAGCCAGCACCCAAAGTAGTCATATGATAGAATCTAGCCTCTGCTAGCCAGCTGTGGGGCCTAATTACATTTTTAAGGCTCAGAGACAGTGAATTAAACGAACCCAGATTTTTGCTGATGTACTCTGAACTTAAGAGTGAAACCTTGAGTTCCTTCCTGTCTCCCTGAGGATTCTTCCTGGAAGATGAGTTACAGTGTTCCTGGACATCGTTGGCTTGAGACTCTTGTTTCTGATGATTCTTTTTCTTCCAGTTTGTGCTTTACTTTGCTCTTTCCTGTCTGCCGTCACTCTTTGACAGCACACCAAGCTTAAGCTCCTTCTCTGATCATGTCACTCCAACCCTTACACAAAACAGCCTTTTGTGCCTCTGTTAATCTTATCCAAAAGTAAGAAACAAATAGTATTTATTTATATACAGGCACATATGTAGTTAGTAAACTTATGTTCATACATATTAAGATACAAATGTATTTTAATATAGGTAAACATTAGAAATACTTAGAATCACATTTATGTGCCACGTAACAATGTTCTGGTAAACAATGGAGCACACATATAGTAGCAACGCAGTAGGGTTAGAGCTGAGGTCTTAGTGATGTCCTGATGCTTATGATGCTGCCTTAAAAAAACCTACCACATTGTCAGTCTTACAAAAGTATAGCAATACCATTATGTACATTATGTGGTACTTGAAAATAATCATGAATAACTATGTTGCTGTTTTATGTATTTACCAATGCTGTATATTTATCAATACCCTCTGCTCTCTTTCTGTGCTGGAGATTAAACACAGAGCCTTGCACATGCTAGCATGTACTGTACCACTGAGTTACATCTCCAGCTATTGCTTGTTATTATTATTTTTTAAAGTATTTTTATTGTTTCATTTTCAGTGTCTTTGTGTGTGTGTGTGTGTGTGTGTGTGTGTGTGTGTGTGTGTATGTTGTGTGGAGGCCTGAGATCAATCAATATTGGGTATCTTTCTCATGTTGTCTCCTCCCTTTTCCTTTTTTAAAAACCTCAGTGCTAGGGATCTGAACTCAGGTCCTCATGTTTTTGCAGCAAACACTTTACAACTGAGTCATCTTCTCAGTCTTTTGATGTTAAAGTTCACTCGTCACTGAAAATAAAAGTTGACTGTGGGACAGTTTGTGTGTTATGCTGGCGGCAGACTCACATACCTCATGCTTACCATGTACCCCATGGCATCATTTATTCTGTGCTTGATGAATCTTGTGTGTTATTTTGTTCATCATGAACCCAGGAGTGATGCACTATAGACCATAAAGATATAATACATGTGTGTGTACATGCATTTATTTGTCATCTATGTATGTATGTGTGCATGTATATTTGTATCTGTCTGTATATAATAAATCCATCACTCAATGACACTTTCTCAGTACATGTCCTGCTCTGCCTGTTAAACAATGTGTGATTATAAAAGCCTTTTTCTTTGCTTTTTTTCCCTGCCATAACTTATTCCCATCCTCTATTTCCTTTTCATTCCATCAGTGGTTTAGAAAACTTTTTGTCTTGACCTTGCTGCTGACGTGCTGACATCTGTTTTTCAAATTCACATCAGGCCTTTTCACAGCCTCAGGTTCTTACCATCTACCCCAAAGTTTAATAAGATAGTTTTACTAAAATCTTGTCTCTCCATTAGGAGGAATATGAGTGTGTGTGTACGTGTGTGTGTGTGTGTGTATTAAATACACTGAAATTTTTTTTCACACTCTCTCCAGGGTTGGTTCCAATTAGGATTCATTTATGAAGAAGGGTATGAGGAAAAAGGAAGACTCAACTGACTGAACAAACAGAGTACTGGACCTCACTGACCAAAATAACAGCAAAGAGATTGTCCAGCCCTGGTTGTTACTTCTGTTGTGTGTGCTGACAGGTACAAGGTCAAACTCTGGACTTCTCTGATCAGAGTGGAAATGGTCTTTATCTAAATTAAAGCTTGTTTGAGTCTGAAACTCTATAAATAAATCCTTTGAAGTTTTGGCAAACATTCTTTGGAAGAACTAAATGAGAAAGGTGGGTTGTGGTGAGCTGCACAGCTTCAAGTTTTCCTCAGGTGTCACCATTCCATTTTGGCCTGTGAGTGGAAAATTTGTTAAAGACCACAATTAAAAAACTAGAAAAAACAGCGAGTAGGTAATATCTAAGATGGATAGTGACATACTTCTGACTCTTCAGGATGGTTCTTCAGAGGTTTTGTCTCTACGTCATTCTGTTTATATCATGTTTACTCATTTATAGCTCAGAAAATATGTTCAAGCCATGTATGAGCCAAGGGAATATTTTGTGCTACAACATAGCAAATTTAACTCGCAAATATAGTATTCAGTTAAAGAAAGAATATAGAATTAACTCATAGGTTTGTTTGTTCTAGGTCTTTCCCAGACCCCCACTAAACTTATTAGATGAATAAAAGGCTACCAACCCCTGGGGACAAGAGAGGAGTCTTAGTAGATAAGCTGCTTTCATGAACCACTGAGTGGAGGAACAAGGGTAACGGTACAGCCATCACTCTATCGTGCAGAAGAACACAGATCTCACACACACTTAGGAGCATTATAGAAGTAGTTTACTAGAGAGAAAAGGAACATCTAAGGTGCTGGAGAGAATGGGAGAGGCTGGGGACTGAACCAGGGAGTAGATAACATCCCCCAAGGGTGGGTGGGATTCAGATAACCTGGTCCTTCCAACAGCCAGCTGCACACTATAAAAGCAACACTAATGCCCACAGTACTCTGGCTTTTCTTGTCATTACCACCAGAGATAAGATTTTATTTATTAACTGAATAAATAGAATGCTTGGTTAGATAGTCAAAAATATGAGGCATGGCATAGGGTAAAGATGAGACACAGAGATCATTACAAAGGAGCTTTTAGAGTTCTGAATTTAATTTCATTCCCTCTTCAGGCACAGAGAACCACAACCAAGAAGATGCTCTCAACAGAGGAAACAAGATTACTTCTTTAGAGAAACTGGCTCACTTAGAGGAAAGATCCCTACACACCCTGAGTAGAGATCTCATGACTGGAGTGACCAGCCCCTGAAGGTCTCTGAAGAGAAATCAACTCCCCATAAGATCTCCCTGAAGCCAGCTATACATACTAAACTTCCATTGAGAGAGAAGGAAGCAGGAGGGATTTGGGAATTGATGACTTCTGGGGGTGGCAGAGTCAGTTTTATTCTGATATGACCACCCATATTCCAGTGAATGGCCCTGCATCTTTATACACATGGGCAGCAGTAAGTAGTCTCAGTGGGTTTAAAAGAGAATATATAAAGCTTGGAAGGAAAAGTGGTGTGGGGGGAATGGGTATAGCAGGATTTGGAGAGAAGGGTCAGGGGGTTGACTAAAACACATATTTATATATGAAATTCTCAAATATTTAAAAATTATATAAAATAAATTTCTCTTTCTGCCTCCTGTTTCCTTTGACTGGATGATAATCTCTCCTCTTCTCTGTTCTACCCTCATGATAGAGTCACATCCCCATCTTTGAGGTCATGCTCTAAACACCACATTTCTGGACAACTATTCTAAACCCTTGTAATCACCTTCAACTAGATACAATGGAATTCTGTGCTTCTGTTCAGTACAGTGACTATCACACTATGGCAATTTTCTAGTTTCCAAGACGGAAGACCTTCAAATGCAGAGATTGTCTCTAGTTTTTTGTTTGTTTGTTTGTCTTGGTCTTTTTGAGATGGGGTCTTCCTGTAGCCCCAGCTGGCCTGGAACTTGCTATGTAGACCAGGCTGGCCTTGAACTCATAAAGATCCGTCTGTCTCTGCCTCCCAAGTGCTGGAATTAAAGGCATGTGCTACCATGCCCAGCAAAGATTGTCTCTAGTTTAAGGCATGCCCCCAGCAGGTACCACAGAAACTATAAGTGGTAGGCATCAAATATACTTTTGAAATTAAGAAATCAAGTAAAAGAAAAGATAAGCAGGGCTATAGATCACACACACACACACACACACACACACACACACACACACACACCAAGATGGAGAAAGTCAGGCATCTATAAATGTTTTCATAAAGGTATTTAAGGTATTTTTACCCCTAATTATGATGGTTCATCAATTATAAGATTTTGAAAAAAACATTTTCTATTTTTTGCTGTATTAATGATCAAATGCAGGACTTTGCATTTGTAAGGTAGGCACTCTAGTTTTAGATATGTCCTAGACATTTTACATTTAGGATCCTAAATTAGAACATCATATCTTGTATGACAGCTACAGAATTTCCTGAGATAGGGTTTCACTGTGTAGCCCAGGCTGCCCTCAAACTCATGATCGTCTTGTCTTAGGTTCCCAAGTTCTGGGATTACAGTTATACTTCTCAGTGCCCAGCTCTGCATAGATTTTTGTTTGTGTGCTTGGTTGGTTGATTTTTTTTTGTAACAGGATCTCCCTGTAGCCCCAGTTGGCCTGAAACTCTATGCAGACCAGGCTGTTTTCTATTTCAGAGATCTGTTGGCCTCTGCCTCCTGAGTACTGGGATTAAGGCATGTGCCACCACACTCAGTTTCTGCATAGATTTTCATTCTTAGGGGTACATGCAATGATGACTCTTGTAACTGTAAGGGTCCTTGAGTCAATGAATAATACATACAGGATATGCATAGATACAATATACATACCATCTGAAATAGAATGAAATGAGAGTTCTGAGTTCACTGTGTACAAAGTGTGAAGAGAAAGAACTCTGTTTGTTGTGGGAATTTGAAGGGTTTTCGATGAAGAAAACTAGGAGGGAAACAGATTCGTGGAAGAAGAATGAGAGCAGCACGGGGCACATCCTGCTTTCTTTTCTTTTATGTTTTATTTTTATTTTATGTATAGAGTGTATTGCTTGCATGTATGTAAGTGCACCAACGTCATGCAATGCCCTCGGAGGTTAGAAGAGGGTGTTGGATCCCCTGGAACTGGAGTTACAGAGAGTTGTTAGCTGCTGTGTGGGTACTGGGATTCGAACTGAGGTCTTCTGCAAGAAAAACTGGTACTCTTAACCACTGAGCCATCTCTCCAGCTTCCGACTTATTTTCCAAATGAGTAAGATGGGCTGTACAGCCTGATGAAGCCCCCTATTCTAATGCACTTACTAAACTAATTTGACGCATTGTTTGGTTGCATTAAGAGACCATGTCTTAGCTAGGTTTCACAGACCACCCTGCCAGAAGAAGGGAAAAATACTGAAAAGAAAAACAAGGATTCTTGTTTCAGGATGCGTCACCCGTCAGTTAAGAAAACTTGGAAAGTGGAAACTGTCCATGTTCTTATAGGCCGCGACGCCAAAACCAAAACCTAAATTAGCCATTGTTGGGTAAAACCCCTGATTTTGCAAAACCCAGTCCGAAATCCGCTCTGGCTGGTGCAGTCAAGCAAGCGACAATATTTACAATTTTTTTTCAGAAAAGTAGGAGAATGTTCAGTCTAAAGGGGAAAAACTGCTGTGAATCATCAGTCAATATTAGTGAGGTCAGGTTTTAGCAAAATTACATGGCTCAGTTGTGTTAAAAATATTCATTTTGGCAATTTGTGACAGTCCACAGCGAATATCGCTAGTTAAGGGCGCTTCTGCATGACCTGTGGTGCTCTAAGTGTTCGTAACAGTGAGCAGAAGGCCCAATCTTGGAGCAGAATTTAATTGCCATTCTGACTGCACACACTCCCCCTGCTTGTACCTCTTTCATTAAGGTCTTGAATCTTTAAAAAAAAATTTTTCCAGAGCTGAGGACTATAGATCTTAATTTTCTTAATCTTGCACTTTCTCTGGGTTTTTTAAATTTCTAAACAGACAACTCTGAGTGACTCTACATGCTTGAAGATGACTTAAATTGTCAACTTGACACAGCTGGGTAGAGGGAGTCTTAAGTGAGGAATTTCGTCCATTGGATTGGCCTATGGACATTTTCTTATTGAGTGATGTAGGAGGGCCCTGACCACTATGTGTGGTTCCAAACCTGGGCAGGTGATCCTTGGTTATATGAGAAAACAGGCTGAGCACTGATCAGGGGTGCAAGCCAGTAAGCAGCATTCTTTCATGGTCTATACTGTGTTTCCTGCCCTGAGCTCCTTCCTCCCCATCATCCCTCCATTATGAACTGTAAGTTGAAGATAAAATAAACCCTTTCCTCCCCAAGTTGGTTTTGGTCATTGTTTTTATCACAGCAATAGTGAAGCAACTAGGACACTCTACAAAAACAGAGATGAACTCATGAAAACACAGATGTAACCAACGCGCTTTTTTAAAAAAAAAACATGAATTCTAGAGAGGCCTGAGTAATAATCCCTCTTCCTAATGCTGAGTAAACTGATCTTTGGCATTAAACTGACTCCCAGGAACTGAACCAAATGTTTCTTGGAAGGAAAATCCCACTTAAGTACACAGGAAGATGCTCTTGCTGTTTTTTCAGAGACACATAGTTAATATATACACAGGTTGTCTAACCATGAGCTTTGTGGTACTTAGGGTCAAACCCAGGGTCTTGCACATGCTAGGTAAGCACTTTACCTCTGAACTACAAATGTAGTATCTGGCCAGTCATTTTCAAATCATACATCAGTTATGACTATACTGCTGTTTTAAAAGTAGACCTCTCATTTTAAATGATACATTTTTAATCCCTTGCTATGAATTTTTATAGTTTCATTGCCACAGTTTTTTTTTTAAACTATAGAGATAAAAATGTTCTCCATTATAACCAGAAAAAAGAAATAAGTTTGGGCCTTCATGATTTTAACCTACCTCACTGCATATCTGGGTGTCAGAACTGCTTAGATGGAGGTCAGTTCATCTTCTTAGACTTCATCTTTAGAATATATGCAACTTAAGCTGGATGTGGTGGCGCATGCCTTTATTCCCAGAACTCATGAGGCAGAGGCAGGCAGATCTTTGGAGTCTGAGGCCAGCCTGGTCTACACATTGAGTTCTAGGCCAGCTGGGGCTACCGTGTCTCAAAAAAGACCAAAAACAAACAAACAAACAAAGAATACATGCAGCTTGATTTTTTTTTTTTTGACAATGACTATAAGACCAGGTGAGTCACAGTTTCTCTTTCCATCAGTACTTCTGAGGTTTCCCAAATAGGCACTTTGCTGTTTTGACCAGCTATAAAGAGTTTAGTGTGAATTGGAATTGGTGCTCCAAGCAGACAACACACATCTACAAATTGAATGTTTCTTGTACAAAGATGGCCATTGTAGCCTGGAACATGCCTATTTATTTGGTGAAGGAAGTGTTTTGTGATGGAATGACAAGCTGACATATATTTATTAATGTCTTTCATACTGTGTGACAAAATCTGGCAGAGTAACTGTGAATGAAACAATTTGTCACAATTTGATGCAGCTCTTTCACACACAGAATCCGTGCCTTCGACGAGGCAGCAAACAGAGCTGAAGTCCTCTAAGTGATTTCTCAAGCAAAATTCTCATAAAATTTCCCTTGTTATTTTTAAGGCTTTCAGTGCTTCTTTATATACTTGAAAACAAATTTTCCTGATTTTTTTAACATTCTTTCCAGCAGAAAATATTTCATTTTGTGACATTCTGGCAAGTTATAAGACTTGAGTCTTTAAAAAAATGGTTACAGAACTTATATTTATACATAATGTTTTTGTACAAAAATGTTGACGAAATTAAATAATGAACATCTTCTGGTGACAAGTACATTTTCAAAAGTAAGTGTCAGTGAGAAAGTAGACAGACACACACACACGCATATATGCATACATTTATGTGGTGTGTGTGTGTGTGTGTGTGTGTGCATGAAACTGTGTGCGAGTGTGTGTGTGTGTGTGTGTGTGTGTGTGTGTGTGTGTGTGTGGAAGATACTTTTCTAAACAGTGGCTGAACACTTCCCAGACTCACTTTCAAAACCAGAATCCTGTGTCTCTACATCCAAGTGACTCCACAAGCCCCACCCAGGGAAAACAGCTCTACAATCCAGAGGATCTCCACTTCCTATCAGGATGGCGGAGGCAGGGGTGTTAGGAGTAGCATCTGTACTGCTGAGAGAGATTTCAACTGGGAATTAAGTCTGTGTCTGGCACATTTCTACAGAATGGAAGGGGAAATAAGGACATTTCCTGGTAAACAGACCAGTACAGTTCTTTGTTAATAAACTGATCTTGGAAGATATAATAAGGAAGACTTTGAGGCTGAGCAAAGTGACCCCAATGATAGCATTGCACAGGAAGGAAAGAAAGGCTGGGCGGCACACCTGCACATCAACAGCAGGGGAGTCAATGCAGATGTGTCTTCTGTTCTCTTTACCAGTCCTGCAACAATAGCTAATGCAGCCCTGTACAGAACAGAGCATCACACAAGGGAGACGGGAGCTAGAATACAGCAAAGTGTATTTCCCTGGTAGTATGAATCAGATGTCACATGTCGAACCTGCAGGCTACAGGTAGTTATGAATGCAGTCCAGCACAGAATGAGAAACTCAGATCTTGAGATTTTTGTGGGTTTTTTTTCTTTGCATGGTTTTGTTGTTTTGTTGTTGGATTGCACAGTTCTCTGAACATTGTAGATGATGTCATTTCACATTGTCAAAAGGTTAGACATGCCTGAAGGCATTCATGTTGGAATATCTAGAATGATCACTAAGAAAGCCACTTTAATGGAGGTACACACCTTTAACCTCACTTTCGTCTTTAATCCCAGCTTTCTGGAGGCAGAGACAGGCAGATCTCTGAGTTTGAGGCCTGCCTGTTTTACAGAGTGAGTTCCAGGCCTGCCAGGGCTACATAGTGAAACCCTGACTCAAATAAATAAATGAAGGAGGAGGAGGAAGAGGAGGAGGAAGAGGAGAAGGAGGAAATTCGGGAAGGGGGTTATAATTGCCTCAGGCTGTGTGGTGTGATGGTATATACCTGTAATTGCAGCACTTGGGAGACTAAGGCAGGAGGATTGCTGCAAGATTGCATCTAGTCTGGTCTGTCTAGCATATAATTGATTAACTAGAGCTACCTAGCAAGACTGTCTCAACAATACAAAACAGAAGAGAGCCCAAAAGATAGCCCCAGATGTTTGAATACTTATATATTTGTATATGTAAATAATACGTAAAATATGTGCATTATACATATGAAGTTTTGTAAGGCTCAGATGACTGACCAACGACAAACTACTGGTAGTTTGAGGGAGGCAGACTCTTGCTCAGTATCCATCTTTTTAAACAGGACTTCCTGGAGGTGTTTATGAAGAGACTAAGCACACAGTAGGTGCTGTCAAAATGCTGAAGGCACATACTAAAATGTCACAGAGCTTCTCCAAATAGAAGAGTCCACGAAATACAAGCATTATTTGAGGTACATTGCATTTTAACGTCATGCTATTTTGAACCAAAAGGAAGCCTTCTATGTGAAGGAAGAAACTGCATTAAACTGAACTGAACGCCAAATGTTAAGATTTGGATCATTGCATTATGCGGCATGCATTGTTTTCCACATTTGTTTTTAATGGAGCAAAAACTAAGCATTCATGATTAACTAGCAGTCTTTCCTTATTGACTAGTTTTTAGGTTTTCTCCAAACCCAGGATAGCCATACCCTTTTTATACAGGTTAAATTGTGTGTGTCCCAACCCCAATGAAAAAATACAAGACTTAGCCTTACGTACCTCATAATGTGACTATATTTAGAAACAGTTGTTACAGGTAAGGTGAAGTCATGCTAGAATAGGTTGAAACCTAATTCAATATAACTGCTCTCTCTCTCTCTCTCTCTCTCTCTCTCTCTCTCTCTGCTGAAATATGAATTCTAGGCAAGTACTCCACTACTGAGCGACAGGCTCAGTCATTTCCTTTTACTGTTACATTTTGAGACAGGTGCTCCTCAGTTACTTAGCCTAACCCTGAATTCACTCTAACTCAGGTGATCCTTGAACTTATAATCTTCCTGCCTCAGCCTCCTAGCAGTTGGCATTATAAGCTTGTACCAAATCTTACTATTGTGTTGCTTGTAAGATAGCTTTATGAAGATGCAGGGACACAGAGAGCATGCCACATGAAGATGGAGGCAGCATTCAGGTGATGTATCTACCGGCTTAGAAATGCCAAGTGCCAGCTGTTTGTAGAAGCTAGAAAAGAGACATGAAGTAGGCTTTCCCTTAAAATCCTCTGAATAAATCAATCTGGTCACACTTTGATTTCTCATTTCTATACTCCAACACAGTGAGGGAATCAATTTCTATGGTTAAACCAGCCAGTTTGAGTACTTTTTTCACAGCAACCTGAGAAAACTAACACACCTTTCTTACAGTTAACTACCATTAAGAGTCACCTGTGAACTTCTGTTCATCCAGAAATTTTCTATGCATACACGCACACACACACACACACATACACACACACACGTATGCATACACATTGGAACTACATCATAAAATTGCTCTGTGCTTGACTTTATTATTCATGTTTTAATTACCATAATTTAAGCTTTCTGTAGCAATACATAAAGAAATTTGTTCTTTCTAGTGACTTGAAAGAAGACATCACATGAGCTTAACAGTTTTCTTTGCTTGATCCATTCAGTTTTTATTAATGCAAACAGCATTGCAGTGGACATTGTGGATGAAAACCTTTGTGAACACATTCAAATATGTGCATACAATTAATTACTGCAAATAGAACTATCAAGTCCAAGAATATATGCATTTTAGAACGTGATCATTTTTGGCAAATTGTCTCCCCAACAGATAGTCTTAGCTTATAATCTTGTGTGCATGTGTGTGTGAGTGTGTTTGTGTATGGGGATGCACAAGCATGGTTGTGCATTTGTGTGGAGGACAGAGGGAAACCTTAGATGTCATTAGACTGAGATGCCATCCACCTTTTTTGTAGACAGTGTCTCTCACTGACTTGGAGTTTATTTTACCAAGTAGGTGAGACTGACTGACCAGTGAGCACCAGAGAGCTGCCTGTCTCTGTCTTCCCAGTATTACGATTAAAAGCACATGCCACAATGCCTGGCTTTTTATATCAGTGCTTGGGACAGAACTCAGGTTTTCATGCTTTTAAGACAAGCACTTTATTTAATGAACTATCACCCAACCCCTGTCCCAGCTTATATGGGATATAAATGAGTATAAATGAGTACTGTCTCTGCATTATTTCCATACCTCCCAGTCTTGTTCTCTTCTTTGATTATTGATGTCACATATACATGTGTACATCTATCTATCTATCTATATATCTGTGTCTCTCTATATATGCAAACAGATAATGAAAATGTGGTACATTTATACGATGGAGTTCTACTCAGTGGTAAAGAAAAACAAAATCATGAAATTTGCATGCAAATGGATGGAACTAGAGACTCATACTAAATGAAGTAACCCAGACTCAGAAAAAAAATGACACATGTTCTCTCTCATTTGTAGATCCTAGCCCCAAATCCTTGAATGTCAGCATATATCCTGATATAACCTCAGGCCAGGAAAATGGAAAGGAACCACGGAGATAAGGGGAAGAAGGAGCTTGAGAGAGGGGGATAATGAGCAAGAGGAGAAAGCTATCAAGAGGGAAATAGGGGGACTTTAACATAGCCAGGCATGATGGCAAATGCTTTTAATTCTAGAACTTGGGAGGCATAGGCAGGTGGATTTCTGTGAGATTGAAGCCAGCCTAGTCTACATAGCAAGTTCTAGGCCAGCTGGAGCTATAAGGAGACCTTGTTTCAAAAAGACAAAAGACAAAAATAAAAATAAACTGAGATGGACAACAATTAAGCAAGATGCATGAGCACTACACATACA
>NW_008345884.1:4239986-4255488 GCF_000622305.1 Nannospalax galili
AAAAAAAAAAAGAAAAAAAATTAATCTTATAATCAATTAATCTTATAGTCAATTTCCTTTTTAAATATTTTTTTATTATTTTAAATGATATGCATGTGTGGGTATATGCAATTGAGTGCAGGTGCCTGTGGAGGTCAGAGACATCAGATTCCCCTGGAGCTAGAGACTATGAGCTGCAGGATGTTGGTGTTGGGAACTGGACTAGGGTCCTCTGCAAAAGCAGCATGTGCTTTTAATCACTGAGTAATCCCTCCAGCCCTTGACTTCTTTTACAGTCTGTTATTGTTTAACTTATTATTTTAAATGATATGCATGTGTGGGTATATGCAATTGAGTGCAGGTGCCTGTGGAGGTCAGAGACATCAGATTCCCCTGGAGCTAGAGACTATGAGCTGCAGGATGTTGGTGTTGGGAACTGGACTAGGGTCCTCTGCAAAAGCAGCATGTACTTTTAATCACTGAGTAATCCCTCCAGCCCTTGACTTCTTTTAAAGTCTGTTATTGTTTAACTGAAGAATTCCTCAACTAGGTGTAGTGGTGTATGATCTTGGTACACAGAAAAGGTAAGGCATGAACAGTGCCTGGCCAAACATGAGTTCAAGGTCAGCCTGGATTATACAGTGAGACCCTGTCTAAAGAGCAGCAAATATATATCTTGAATGAAAACCTTCCTCAAATATTTAGTATTTAAAACCTTTTTGTTGTTATTTTGCTTGATTCCGAGAATCATATTCAAGGTCTTGTACATGCTAGGCAAGAATTCTACCATGGAGAATTACCCCTACCCTAGGCCTGTTTTTAAAAATCTTTTTTTAAAGTGTGTAAATACGGGCTGGGCATGGTGGCAGAGGCAGGCGGATCTCTGAGTTCAAGGCCAATCTGGGCTACGTAGTGAGTTCTAGGTCAGCTGGGGCTACAGGGAGAACCCGTCTCAAAAAGACTAAAAAAAAAGTGTATAAATATAAATAATAGTGAATCTTACTCTTCTTTACTGGTTCAAAGCTCTTATAGACGTAGTACATAAATTAAAAATCAGAAGTCTGTAAAAATTTCATTATTTATTCATTTAAAATGGGATTTTCCCCAAGTCCATTTATTATTTTCATGTGCCAGATTCCTTTAAACATTACTAACACAGTTACTAAATATGGGCACATCACTTCACTAAAACCACTAATACGATTGTTTTGATTGTCTTCAACATTTGGATACCTAATTCTAAATTCTTCTGGAGTTGAAGGGCACTTAACTATTAGAGAAATTCTATCATCTAACACAGTTTTTAGAATGTCTTCTCAGCTTCCATAAGTTGTAAAAAAAGTAGAAATTCAGATCAGGATCTTCACTAATTTCTACAGCATACACTGTATCTTATTTGAGTGCCTGCAGTGTGACATCATAACTTGAAGATGATGTTCTAATCCTGTTCGTACTGGTGGCTGGCACCAAGGGTCTGATGGAAGGGTTTTGTGTCTCTTATCTGGGCTTCTTTTTTCTTTTAAAGCAGAAAATTTCTTGTTGTACTCCAAAGTTTGTAAAACTAGATAGGACCCTGAATTCTTTCAATAGACTTCCAAATTCAAATTTTCTGGATATCCAAATTCAACTAATTCTTAAGAGATGAACCAAATACAATTAGTTGAACATGCATGTTTCCACTGACTACTGGTATTCATTTTACTAGAGTTATAACTTCAAAGGACATTCTACTGCCAAGGTAACACTTTGGACTTGACTTTTATCTGTATATATCCAAACTACCTTTAGCTTATCACTTGTGATCTTGTTCAAAGGCCTCATACATCTTGATAATGTGGCCATGAGTTGAAGGTCATGTCCATGTCATATGCATATATTCAAAAGTACTCATGACAACATTTATCCAAGAATTCCCATTGTAATATCCTATTAAAAGGCTACAAACAAGCTTGGAATATATAGCATAACCATCTTTAAACAACAATAAGAACAAAGGCTACAATGTAAAGGCCCATCATGAGTAGAGGACATTTTCCAATATCTGTTAAAAAATTATATAATTACGCTGGGTGTGGTGGCACACGCCTGTAATCTCAGCACTTGGGAGGCAGAGGCAGGCGGATCTTTATGAATTTGAGGCCAGCCTGGTCTACATAGTGAGAACCAGGCAGATCTTTATGAGTTCGAGGCCAGCCACATAGTGAGTACCAGGACAGCTAGGGTTACAGGGAGACCCTGTCTCAAAAAGACCAAAAAAACCCCCCCAAAATTATATAAATTAATACTAATCATTTAGGATTCAATTTCATATTTCAAAAGACTAAAGAGGACATGTTTTGGAGGTCTGACTTTTCAGCTCCTGGCAAGGCCAGCACCACACCCCAGTGACTCTCCATGATCCTTGAACTTACAGGGAAAGAATTGAACTCACTTCATTGTACAGAAAGAAATATGTTTGGATGGAAGCAGAGCTGTCATATAATTAGTTGTTCCTCTATAGTATATTCAACTAAGTCAAAGTCTTCATAGTGTGATATGAACAAAAAAATTGAAGTATTTTGGAGTAGATTTCAGTATCCCTTTATTTTGATTAAGCCATTAGAATTTATATTACTACACATAGACCTAAAAATAAGAACTACTGAGTCAGTTAACATAGCTTCTGCCATTAGAAATTTGTGAATAGAAGGAGAAATATTTGCCCATTCTAATATCATTTTAGTGTTTTGTTTGTTTGTTTGTTTGTTTGTTTTCCTTTTAGACAAAGTCTCACTATGTAGCTCAGGCTGGCTTGGAATTCTTTATCTTCTTACTTCAGTCTTCAGACTACATTACTGTGCTTTGCTTCCCAATAATATTTGGCGATGTGTGTGTATGTGTGTGTGTGTGTGTGTGTGTGCATGTGTGTGTGTGTTGTTTTTTGATACAGGGTCTCCCTGTAGCCCCAGGTGGCTTAGAACTTTCTATGTAGACCAGGCTGACCTCATCCTCACAGAGATCCACATGCTACTGCCTTCCAAGTGCTGGGATTAAAAGAGTGTACCACACCCAATAGTATTTTATATTCTAGGTCAAAAATGGTAGAATTGGAAGTACTCTTAAAGTTAACTTCCTCATTGCTTAGTAAGGAAGGATGATGTGTTTCTGATCTCAGGTAAGACCTTAAGTGTGACTCGTCTATTGACTGCTAACCATTCTCAGACCAAGGATAAAGACACACTCCACACTTAGTAGTCAAGTCCAACCAATAATTGCTTTTTATTACCACAGAGGTATTTCCATGAAAACACAGTATTTTTTTTTCTTTTAAAGAAAACCAGCTTGTGATTGGTATTGGTATTAGCATAAATCAAGTAGGACATTAGGAGTTCATTGTTAAGAACACAATGAGTTGGTAGCATAGTTTAAATGCAGAAATGTGAAGGTAACACACTTGCCCAAAAGCAACAATTTTCTTTATCAAGACATATGTAACACCACTGGGATTCTCAGTATAGAAGATAGAAGAAGACCTTTCAATTTCTATAAAAGTTTTAAGTGATTTGATAGAAGAGTCGCAGTTTTAACAAAATTCTCAAACATTCCTGAAACAAGAAATAGTTAGGAGTCACTAATTAGTTCTACTTAGGCACATAGAGTAAAAGTCTTTGCTTGCTGAAGGGTGTGTCAGCAATAGACGAATCCTGCTATGATGTCTACTAGCGAACCCCAGAACATTTAATGCAGAATCCAGTTAAGTCTTAACTATCTTTTTTAGTCCTATTGAGATTTTAACTTTAATAAAAATAAGGATTTCGATAGGGATAATAATACTGTTTTCTTAAGTCATAATCATATGTATATACATCTATATAAACACTAGAATACATTAAAAAAACTATTGAAATTTTAGTAGTTTCTCCCAATGAAGTTAACGTTTTGTTTGTTTTCCGAGATAGCATCTGGCTACATAGCCCAGGCTGGTCCCCAACTCTGGATCCTTCTGTCTCTGCCTCCCAGGACCTAGGACCACACCTATGCTCTACCATACCCTGACAGATTAGCTATTATTGTTTAAGACCTGTGTAACCCCAATGACTGTAGGAGTCAAGTCTCTATTATTTAAATGAAATTGTTTCTGTTATTCATCACACATTTTTACCTTTTCTCTGGTAAATCCAGGGGTTGGGTTGGGGACCATGGGGGGAGGGACCACATTCTCTTCCTCTGCTGTCTCATTTCCTGAAGTTCCTTTTTTCCTATCTGCTGTAGGCCACTCTAAGCTTGAATAAAGCCAGGCACTTGGATATTTTCTGAAAACTTTGACACAGATTTGCATATTAGACTTCACTGAGGGCGGGTGAAGGAGAGGATTATAGTCCTGGGAGCATTACAGAGAGCTGTAAATCAAGTGTGAAGACACAGATCTCCCTGGGCCGCCCTACTGCTGGTCTCCTGGAGCCCAGTCTACAACTGCACTGCCTGCCCTGTTTCTTAGTTTCTTTCTTCCTTCTCCACTTCCTTCCCTCTTTTCTCTTCTTCCCCATTCTAATAACTGGGTAACAGATTCTTATGAATAACAACTTATCTAGTATTCAACAAAGCTATCACTTTCTATACTACGTTTTGGGAGAGGAGACTCCCATTTCTTCCCACTGAAAGCAGCCTTTCAAGTTATTTTCCTACAAACGTTGTTAGTATCTTTAAGAGAAACCCTACTACCAACTGAACTATTAAGATAATGCCTTTTAAAAAATTATAATAAGCCATGTGTTGTGGCACATAGCTCTAATCCCAGCACTTGGGAGGCAGAGGCAGGCGGATGTCTGTGAGTTCAAGGCCACCCTGGTCTAAATAGTGAGTTCCAGGACAGCTAGGGCTATAGGGAGACTCTGTCTCAAAAAGACAAAAAAAAAGAATCATAGTACAGCTTGGCTTGGTGACACATGCCTTTAGACCCAGTACTCAGAAGGCAGAGGAAGGTAGTTCTCTGTGAGACTGAGGCTAGCCTGGTCTACATGGTGAGTTCCAGGCCTGCTGAGGCTATAGAGAGACCCTGTCTCAAAAAGAGTAAAAAAATAAAATCATGATATGGTTAATTTTTCCTGTCTACAGTGATGAAGCTTTTATCTCCTCTCACCTGAATTGACTCCAGCTGCATTCTCTGGATATTATAAATTCATCCTTGATTGTATTTGATGCTTGCTTTGAATTCCCTCGATAGCTTCTTCCTGCTATTTTCTACTTTCCAAAATTGAAATTTCTATTTCAGAAACAGAGTTGACCTTATTATAGTGGGGAAAAGTTTACGTTCATCTTACCTCTGCACTTACTAACCTATAATTTTTCTCTCTCTCTTATCAGGATCAGACTGAGAGGAAAATAGCCCCTCTCTGCTTTGCTAAACCATCCTCCAGTCCTGTCATACCTTCCAGGAGAAAACTAGGAAGAAGCAGCTGATAAACGCAGACTGACTCCTTCAGCCTACTTTTTTTTCCTCTGCCCTTTAACCATTTTTAATTTATAATGACTGTTTTTTATAGATCTGTCTGTAAAATAGCCTTCATTAAGAGACTAAACATTTTATTCTCTGAATGTATGAACACATTTTGGATCATCTTTTACTTGATACACATTCGTGTTCAGCAGCTAGTGGTGTTTGAAGCTTTCTAGAAGGTGTTGATTCCAAGTAGAGCAGCATTTGTATAATTAGAAGCATGGTTGGGATCGTTAGCAACAAGTTAGAAAGCTATTGTAGGGTTGGGGGCATAGCTCTGTGCTTGCCTAGCATGGGTTCAATCCCCAGCACTGTAAAACAGCAAACACCACAAAACCAACCAAACAAACAAAAACAAGAAAAGGTGTTTTAGGGTTTCTATGTAACAGGACAAGATGCTTCTTTGGGAATTGTGGCAAGCACACACCTCACTGGAATAGTGTTGCAAGGAATTGCCTGAAGGAGCAAGTAGTCCAGATGAGGGAGATCATCATAGACTTAGAACTGCAGCAGTCAAAGTCTAGAAGAGTACACAGGCTACATAATGTCAACCTTGTTTGATCAATTGAGCATGAACAATAGAGTACACAGTTTCTGAGCTATACCCAGAATATCTGAGAAATTCTTTTCAGAGTAATTATCATTATTTGCTTGGTAAGAATAAAGGAAATGGAAAATAAGTTGTTAAAACTTGGTAATTTAGAGTCAGTGGTGTTTGTACATTCACTTCAGACCACGTGTCAACTGTGACTAATTTCTTGGGAAAACATGTCTCCTCAGGAAAAGAGGTTCTAGTTAGCGTTCATTTCACTTAGGCTGTGTTAATGATAAAGACCATTTGGGCAATCTATCACGCATTCTAAATTATTTGAAATGCTGTCTACATTAATCAGATTAATTGTGTAGAGTTAGTCTTCAGCTTAAGACTATTTTTTAAGCACATGTACACACAAAATGTTTCCGCTTGTTCTTTTAAAAGTCTACTTTTGAAAAACGTAGTTATGGCTAATGACTGCTTCCCTTTCAAGAACTGATGTTTAAAACAACCCCTGACAGCTTGTGATGAATCATTTCCAACTTAATTTTCACTATGGGCAATCTTATTCAAAACCGTGGCTTAAATACCCATTTACATATTAATGATTCCTAAATTTATATCAGTAGGTCAAACTTCTCCCTTAGACTTTAGATTCTTAAATGCACTGCCTCTTACTTGGCACAGACATTAATCTGAACAGAATCAGGCCAAGTATAGGCAAATCACCCAACTCAAAGTTGCCAGACTCATCTAATGGCATCATTCCAATTTTCACTACTGTAACATCACATGGTTTCTTGTTTGTTTCATTTTATTCTATTATTTTTAAGACAAAGTCTTGCCGTGTAGCCCAGCCTGGTCTTCAACTCATGATTCTCTTGCTTCAAGCTTCTGAGTACTGGGATTCAAGTGTGTACCATCAATATATATGTACATATATGATAACTATATATCTGTGCATACTGAATCCTATCCAGCACAGCACCCAACAAGTTTAACATGTTCAATGAATATAAAGAAGAAACATTTTTCTCTGTCAGGTCACAGTAAGAAACATATGTGCACAGGCATGATGGCGCATGCCTTTTATTCGAGCACTTGGGAAGCAGAGGCAGGCAGATTTCTGTGAGTTCCAGGCCAGCCTGATCTACATAGTGAGTTCCAGGCCAACTGGGGCTACAGGCAGACCATGTCTCAAAAAGACCAAAAGAAAAAGAAAAAAAAAAGAAAAGAAAAAAGAAATATATGCAAATTTAGCAATTTTCCAATATGTCCACATTGAAATAGGAATAAAAGCTGAGCTCTTCGTGAAATCAGTAACTGAGACCCATGTGTTATGGGAATTCTGCTTTAGAAGCTAGACTGAGTCATGTGGGTGGGAGTGAAGGGAAGTGTCTACTACATCTACTACTAGATTTTTTTTCTTTCTAGAGAGGCTTTTGTAATACTTTTTACACGGTATCTGCTGGTTCATTTTTACATTTCATTAAATTTATAGTTGTGTTTTTATTTCCTTAACCAATATTCTTTAGTAATAACTTTACTGAAACAGTATAACCTGTTTTAAAAATGTTATAGGATGTTTTTGTCAGGCATGATGGCTCACTGCAATCCCAGTACTCTGAAGATTGAAGGGAAAGGTTATGAGTACAATTCCAGCCTAGGCTACCATAGCGAGACTTTGTCTCAAAACAAAGCATAATATTATAGAACGATTTTAATCACAAGTAAATGTTTCTGAAGTCTAGATATGCTAGGAAAGACTTAAGTCTCTCAACATTCATATTAAGAATGTTTGTGGTGTTTTGGCAGTGTGGGGATTATTGCCCGGGGACTGTACATGCTCTAGAACTGAGCAACATTCCTTGCCCCATATTAAGAAGTTTTAATCAGCCGAGCATGGTGATGCATGCCTTTTATACCAGAACTCGGGAGTCAGAGGCAGGCAGATCTCTGTGAGTTCAAGGCCAGCCTGGTCTACATAGTGAGTTCCAGGACCGCTGGGGCTACAGGGAGACCCTGTCTCAAAAAGACCAAAAAAAAAAAAAAAAGTTTTAATCAATGTAAGCTTGAACCAAACTAATTAGATAGATTAATTAATGCAACTTTTTAGAGTGCCTCTTCCTTTTTTATTTTCAAGTCATCAATTTTCCAATTCGCCATACAGGTAATTCCACTGAGGTCATGCCAGAAAGAAATTATTGGAATGTTATGGGTGTAACTGGGGTTGCCTTTCTATTTTAAGTTAAGAAATCTGAGATTTACATTTAGCAGCATGTTCCTCTCAGAGAAACAAAATAAATGGACCAAAAGGAACCTTACGCAAATAATCCAGTCTTCTCAATTTGCCTCTGAGTCAAGTATTGACTTATTACTGAGCTAAAACAGAACTACATCTAACCACATCTAAGTCCACATTTGTTGAAGACACTTGGGAAAGATTTTTTTTTTCCAGTACTGGAAATTGAACCTAGGTCCTTGCACATGCTAGGCAAATACTCCACCATTGAAGTGTGCTCATAGCCATCCAGGTTTTACTTTTCTTCCTGAGACAAGGACTTGCTAAGGTGTCCAGGGTTGCCTTGGCATTCTGAAGTTCAGGGTGTCTTTGAAATCGTGAATTTTCTGCTTTAGCCTCCTCCAGAGTAGTTGGCCTGTGGCATCAAACTTTACAGGAAAGATTTTGAATGAGCCCATTTAATAGCATTTACTGCTTATAAGGCTTTTCTGATATGCATGCTATCTATATCCCTTACTTTACATTTTAAGCTTATTTGATCTCACTTCTTCCTGACTGTCCATCATATTTTTAGCTTCATATTGTCCTTCAATTTTTCATAGACAAAAGTCCTATCTTTATAACAACTGTAGGAATTGTATTGCTTTTCATTATTTCATTTTTTCCTTGCTTATAGGTTCAGAGATTCTAAATATGAATTCAGAGATTCTTCAACTGCCTAACAGACACATTTCATAAATTGAGAAGTTTTGCAAGGACATAATAAAAGCACTTAGAACATCTTATTTTAGTTCACAATTTTTTTTTCTTTACATTGTTGAAGAGTATTTACTTTGAATTTTCAGATTTGCCAGTTGTAGAGGGTGTTAAAAGAATCCTATGGCTTCTTGGTTCTCAGGAAGATATTTTTTAACTCTAAGAAAAGTGATAGCTAAATATTAATGGTGTGTGTTACCGCACTTTGTACTGCCATTTCTGTACAGATACGTAAATAGATATACTGAGCACATGGTCAAATGATAACAATAAAGTTGCAATATCTGAATCTGTTTTGAGTGGAAAAACAGATTAGCCGAGGAGTGATGTACGCATGAAATTTACATATTAGGAACATTAAGACACAAAGACAGTAATAGTAGTAGCCACCCAGACTGAGTTGCTATTAGATACCAAACACCTTTAAAAGACTTTTTACGTGTAATAATTTAGTTATGTGTCACAACGACCTATAGGGTTAGTATTATCATTTTACCATTCAGAAAGCAAAGGGAAAGTTGATGCACAGAAATCTAGTTTATCCAAGAACATGCAGTTGGTAGGCCGCAGTGCTGATGTTCAAATCCATAAACCTTTACTCCAAACTCCAGCTTTTATGGCGAAAGGAAGAGAACTTTAATGGGAAGTGTCCAGAAAATGGCACATGGTAACTTTAGTTTCAGTTCTCACTATGAGAAGTGACTGTTGCTTGCCACAGCAGACAGAAAACCACTGTTTCCCAGAGGAAACACAGCTGCCCAGGGGAAGATACAGCAAAGCCATGGTCAGCATTTGAGGGATCAGAGAAGCAGAACTTTGGGAAAGTGTTCTTTGAACTAGCAGTGGCATGAGCAATCTGCAACCTGCAAATAAAGAACCTGGAAGCAAGAAACAGACCTTTCCATTCAAACCAGCCATCAGGCTGTACAGATCACTGCACCCACTAAGAAGAACATCAGATGGGATCAGACCTGTCCCCATAGCCTGTGCCCACACAGACAAATCATTGAATATAGATCTAGTCATTCACAGTAAATCTTTTCATCGTCCTCTGAAAATTCCAAATGAAAAGGTTCTTTTTGTATTGCTAAATGGACCTTTCCATTCAAACCAGCCATCAGGCTGTACAGATCACTGCACCCACAAAGAAGAACATCAGATGGGATCAGACCTGTCCCCATAGCCTGTGCCCACACAGACAAATCATTGAATATAGATCTAGTCATTCACAGTAAATCTTTTCATCGTCCTCTGAAAATTCCAAATGAAAAGGTTCTTTTTGTATTGCTAAATATTAATTTTTAGGTGGAAAATTGTGACTCTAGAACTCTTTCAGTGTTTCTAGGATTTAGGAGCTCCCTACTGTAGACAGACATATATTAATATCACCATCACCTGGTGTTAAAGTTTGAAGCGTCAATAATTCTCTAAGCTAATAAATAAGCATATTCTCCTAGTGAATGAATAAATACATCTATAACCATATGTACATGTACATACTATTTCCCCAATCATCGCCCTCTTCTCTTCCAGTGTCTTCATAAAATTCATGCAATTGCCTAAGTCTTCCTGTGATATTGTCCCATCACAGTGAGTGCATATTTTTTCCATTTCTCTACTCATTTTCATAGATACAAAATCATTTGTTGTTATTGTGGATTCTGCCAGGCCTGAGCTCACTTTTCCAGATTAACTCAAATTCAATTAGCTTCTCTTCAAGGCCAGAGTCCAGTGCAGTTTCCTCAGATGATGTCCTCTCCCCGCTCATCTCAATCTTCCTGGTCATGCTCCTGCCACTCTGCCATCACATATCTACTGATGTGTGTCATGCATACTGCATACTGCGTACTGATATGCAGTATGCCCTGCATACTGATGTGTGTCATGAGTAAATCTTGTGTCTGTCTGACTCTTAAACTTTTGCCCTTTTTCAACTTGTAGGGTAATGTCACACATAAAGAACTCAATGCACAGTTGTTTGCAGAATAATGAAGTGAAAGCCCTTAATTGTTTCACTTCTGACTCAGTGACGTCAATAGCTACATTATTTTTGAAGGGCTTTCCTCTTGAGTTCCAGATGGACCTGCGGGACACATTCTGTACCAACTGAGGCTCCCTTTAGATCCATGGTGTGTTCATCACATCCTCTCATCGCCAGGTGCTGTTTAATCTGAGTCACTTAAATGTTTCTAATGTGGGATAATAACTATTTCATTAGAAGGGAAACATCCCTTTATGGTAGAAGCACACAGCTACTCCATTTGGGCATCTTTTAGGAGAGTCCTAACTGCTTTTTGACATGTAGTTGATGCTTATGTAAGTTTAAGCCTTCTACATTCAGAATTGGTACATTTCAGCTTTGATGGCATAAGTATTTGGGCAGGCAGCTGTAGAGCAGACTAAGGGAATTGGATAAATCCAATAATCATGCAGTGTCCTTGATTGATATACCTCAGGCTGTATCATTCTCTTGATACTGGTGATTGATCAGGTCGAGATTACCTAAAACTTTCAAGTTAATTTTTCAGTCTCACATCTCCTGGAATGAAGATTTCCTTGGCCCTAACAATACCAGCAGTTAGAATTTTAAAAATACTTTTTTTTTATGTTTTGAAAGGTTAGTTTTATTCAGATAGAATTGCGCTAAGTTAATAAAATGTTCTTTACACTATTCATGCTTTTAAATGCAGAGTCTTGATCACAGCAATGCTCATGCCCGTATAATCAGCTCAATGAATACAGAAACCTCTGGAAAGTCACTGTTATCACTTCCCTTAGAAACAAGGAAATTGAGGCTTAGAGAGATTGAATCACTTAGTCAAATGTATTCAATGAACAGTTCTGGTAGAACCAGAACTCAGTGCTCTTCAGATTCTAGAAGGCAGGCTAATCTAAAGCCTATCTACCTCATCCAGCATCAGCATCACCCTAGGTTTGTTGGAGACATAAAACTGCAAGCTTGTCCAGACCTACTGAACTCTAATCTGCATCTGACAATTTTCCCAGTTTATTCAAATCCACATTGACATTTGGGAAGCCTAGCTTTTGAAACTGTAGATTTATAATGTCTTTCTTCTTCCACCCCCCGCAATCTCTATAACTGATTTATTTGGGGGGTTGTTGTTGTTAGTATTCATGGTGCTGGTGGGTGTGTGTATCTCACTATGTTGCCCAGGCTGGCCTCGAACTCCTTGACTCAAGTGAACTCCTCGCTCAGCCTCCTGAGTAGCTGGAACCACAAGAGTATGGAATTGTGCCTCTTCCTTCTCTTGTTTGCTCTGATTTTACTTCCGCAAACTGGAGGGAGTATCACAGTCCAATTTATAAATATACCTCGGGTGATTCTCTGGATCATTCTTTCCTCGGCTTTCAGTTTGTTGAATGAAATGTTTAGGTGTTCTTAACAGTCAAAAACATACTCCTTCATTTGTCTTTCTAAAAAGAAATGATGTTGAAACACTGTTAAGTTGTATATACAGATACAGTTTTGCCTCTTTACAGGAAGGACCTAGCAGTTCCTGACACTATTCTTCACATGCCCAGCATTTCCTTCACCCGATCCCCACCATTCTTAATTCTGGGACCTACACTGATTTGTGTCCTCACTGGGGCATGATAATACATTTGGCTAAAGTAGGTGGTTAATGATTGTACCTGAAATGGAAAAACACACAAGACAAATGAATAGATTCAGGTGCTGTTTGCTGAAGCCCCATTTGTCCTTTACAACTATACCTTATGCCTGCCTAACTGAACACATGAACTCCTGTGCGACCCAGGTTTCACAGGCTATGACATCATTTTTCCAGCAATATGTCATGAATCTAGCACCTATCTTAGATATCTCCTTATCCTTCTATTTATGATTTCCCATTCTAAATTTTTCATGCGCTAGTCCTCTCCACCATAACTGCCGCACTGCAAGACCTCATCACCTCTTCCTGCACCACGCAACAGTTTCCCATCCATTTCCTGACATCTCCATTGTCCCTTTCCCTCTATCCGAGCTCTAAGTTGAAACACAGACCTTATCGGGTTGCCTTGTCCCGTTCTGTGAACCTTTAATTCTGTCACACCTGTAAACCAAGAAGACTACAAATGCATGGGCTGTAGAGAAGAGAACAAGACTTTGGGAACAAAGTCCCTGTGATGTTTCAAGCCTCCTATAATACTGACGCACAGCACCCTCAAAAGACAGGAAAGGTGATTCTGGATGGAAAGAGAGCAGATGCCCAGGATCACACAGTTTGTAGGTGGGAGAATCCAGGTGAGGCCTTTTTCTTTCCCTTTCTGTGTTCTCTTCTCCAGGTGTCTCATTCCTAACCTACATGTCATGTCGTTTGAGATATGCACTAAAGGTAATTCAAATATCTTATAAACAAGTGCAAATAAAGTCTTACAGAAATAATCAGCGCTCTTTTGCTATTTCAAAACCAGGGCATTTCCTTTTCTCTTCCAAGCTGAAATTTTACCCAGCGCCCATCTTAGTACATTTTGGAGAATTCTACAGATGAAAGATTCTGTGCCTTCACTGCTGTGTCTTCTTAAATCAGGTTGTGAAATGCAGAAGCAGAACTACCGCTCAGCAGAAATTCATAACTTGTGCTTGTGGTTTTATTTATATTGGTGACAGATGTGAGTTCCTTCATGGAGTTCTTAGAACTGGAAAGAAATGTAGACATTGTCATAAGATTTCACTTACTTGGGTCAGAGCAGCCGAAATCTGGAAAGAGTTAATTATTTATTTGCCTGGAGTCAAGATGAGAAATAATAAAATAGTGAATATTAATGATGATAGCTAAACTAATAGTTCTATTTATTGTGAATCTACCAGACAATCCGACCTCATAGCATTAGTTATGTGTTATCAGCCTTATCTTCTGTGTCCTTCCTTGCCTTTTGTTTCCTTTCTAGTCCTGTCTGGATGCTATAAAACAAGAGTTTTTCAAATGCAGGGCTTTTGCCAATCACTTCTTCCCCAAAATAAGTAAATTCTGGAGAGCCACAGTCTCCTGGGTAATAGATCCAAGGTGCAAGCATACTCTAACTCCAAAGGTTAGGTTCTTTCCATTCCGCTTCCTGTCTTCATAATAAGGACTCATCAAGATAAGCAGTAAGGAGGACTTTGGTTTCACCCCTTTGACTAAAAATCAGATCAAGAATGTCTTGAAACCACACCATTTTAAAGAAATATCTTTGAAGAACATGGCCTGGGGTTTTAAGTTAGATGTAATTGATCCAAAGTTGGGGGTGGGAGTTCTCTTCAAGAACAGAGTTACTTCAGTGATGACACCATAGTGTGGAAGCCTTTGGCGGTTTCTCTTACTTTTTAAAAGATAACTATTTGCATACCTTGAAGTATGTTCTTTTGAGTAACCTTACCTCCAAGACATTTTCTCCTGAGAGCAGACTGAATTTCTCACATAGTTTGGAATCTAGTTTTCTGACTGACTGGGTGATAATGGTCAATATGATGTCAGGAGACTGGTTTTCTTGAGCCACTTGATCCAGACTCAGATAGTCTGATGGAGAGTCAGGCTTGGTTTCTTGGATGAACATTGGTATAACATAGTCTCAGACTCAGATTTGCAAGGGATCTCAGAGAACTGGACCCAGTTATGCACACTGATAATTCAAAACAGCACCTGTATTATTGCTTCCCTTCAGTAAGTGTGAGATTATGAAGACAGCTCCAGTCACTTAGTGATTTTTTTCCTGGTGTAAATAATTACTTATTTTAAAATATCACTTAAATTTGAAGAAGGGCCAGCTGAATTTTGGTCTGTTGACAATGCCGTACAGGATAGAACTCTTGAACTATTATAATATTTATTTTATACTCTAGTTTCCTATAATTTAATCAAGAAGCACATTATATTTTATTTCATGATTATCCTATCTTCTGTCACATACTGGACTGCAGCACTACCACTGAGTCATATTATAATTCCTAGAATATTAATTTTAAAAATAGGTACATAATAATTGTATATATTGGTGGGTACAGTATATTTGACATATTTCTAAGGAAAACAAAGACTTCATTATAAAAGTTTTTGTGTCCCTCATTACCTTTTTTCCCCCTTTTCCTGCTAGTCCTGTCTTGATGCTATGAGTGTTTTAAAATGTAGGGCTTCCTTCAACCACTTCCTCATTTTTGAATACTGCTCTCTGAGTAAAAGATAAGTGTCTAGGAGATTGTCAGTATTTCAGTATTCAGCATCTTTTTCTCTCTGACCTTATTTGTTCTGTTATTTTTTTCTGGAAAGTTCCAGTTACCCACATTTCTTTTTAATGTAAGGAAACTGTATTGGTTATAACCTCAGTCCTTCATTAAAATGTAAACTTGAGTCATTTTAGTTGTTTCAGGTTGATGTAGGCATACTTTATCTCAAATTTAGACCCAGACTTCTCTAGAAAGTATTTCACAACTAGAAAGTTGAATTTTTAGCTGGGATATGTGAAATTTATGTCGTTTTGGTTAAGAGGAAAGCTTTTTTTTTTTTTTTTTTTT
>NW_008345884.1:4255708-4268190 GCF_000622305.1 Nannospalax galili
TGGCCTGGAATGTAATCCTCTGGCTTCAGTCTCTAGAATGCTGGGATTATAGGTGTGTACCACTATCTCTAGAGGCTAAGAACTGTTGATTCAAAGGTTTGTCTTTGATGATTGATAAGACCAAGGACAAATTAAGGTATTTATTGGTTTATTTTTACAACACTACCTGCCCCTCCTACAGGCAGATCTATGAGTGCTGACTTCAGAAATATTATGTTCTGTTAAAACTATCATTAAGGCCTCGTATTGCCCATTTTCAGTACTGCCAAGAACAAAACAAGGCAGCATGGATCAACACCCAAATCCTAGAGTTCGAACTCCACCAGCTCCAGACAGAGGAAATCAATGGTGAGTGGGAAGTGGAGTTTCTTTCAGCAGAGAAGCCTCTGCCTGAACAGGAAGTATGTTTTGTTTCAGAAGGACTGGAGAAAAATGCAAAGACAGTATCTTTCTACTTTTTCCATTATTGAGGAAGGATGAATTGAGAGGCCTACAAAACCACAAAGAATAAAATACTGCTGGTCAAAGGAAACAGGCATGTTTGGAAACCAGGAAGTAACTTTCTGCTCCAGAACTGGTTATGAATGGGCCCCAGAACTAGAGATTCATTTGGAGAAGGTGCTCTAATGGGTGCAATGAGAAAACTTTGGAGGCGATGGTCCATGGGGAGGGGTTGAAGGGTGGGGTGATAGATAATGGCACAGCAATTCAACTCAGTTAACAAAACCTATTTAGGCTTGGCATAGTGATGCATGCCTAAAATCCCAGCTATTAGGAGGCTGAGACAGAAGATTCTTGAGCTTGAGGTAAGCCCGAGTTACATAGTAAGAGCCCGCCTAAAAACAAACAAACAAACAAAAAACCAAAAAACAAACCAAATCAAACCAAACGGGCATCTTTGTACTTTTAGTAGTGGACAAAGATTCATCCAGCAAAAGATCCCGAAATCTCATCAAAGCAATATCTTTATCAACAGTCTCATTGTTTTGTAAATTTAACAAGAGAAAGCCATTTGGAAATCAAACTTGAATTGTTTTGCATCAAGCAAGGTCAAAGTAATATTCACAATAAAGATGAAATCACTCTGGAACCCAGTGGTCTGACCTAGCTGAGGACTCACTTTAGCAAACCAGTTTATATGTGTCAGCACTATTCCTAGGAACTTCTGGTTGTCAGATGAAGTGTTTTTCCAGAAGATAAAGACTTTTACCTATCTTTATATATACGCTATCACCAACAACATCAATCCACTCATGCATCCACTCCCACCTCTAAATACAGATCCACTTTCTCTATAACTCCAAGCCTGTTTTTCCATGCCATTTCCCAGGCATGCTTGGTAACCTCTACTCAGGGAACCAACCAGGATCATTGATAGCAGTGTGTCTCTATGTCGGCTCCATACTAAATTGCTTATATTAAAAACAATGTAAATGTTAGAAGTTCTTTCTCCAGAGATTCTGATTTAATTTATCCATAATGTAAGTTTGGTAGAAGCTCTGTAGTACATTCTAACATGTAGCTAGAATGGAGATCACTGGTATAAGACAACCAGAGTCCCAGTTTTCCATTCTAAACTATGCTAAACTATATTCATTTGAATTTGAGAATGGTAACATCATCCACCTCTTTAAAGTTTTATATAGCATTGTTCTCTGGTTAAAAGCCCTGAAGTATTATAAAACATACATTTTTATTTTTACATAGAAATTTATTTTGTTTTCCTGATTGTTGTCCTTCGTTAGGGTATTGCTTAGCTGAAGTACCCATAATAGTAAGGAATCTTTGATATATATTGTCCCCTATTCCAACCCCTTCATTTTTTCAAAGTCTTATATGTTCTTTAAAACAGCACTGCTGTCAAGTATACTGGTAGAGTGAGTAGAAATCCTCTAAACTCAAATGCCTGACTAGGAGTAAGAAATTGAGCAAAGGGGGCTTGAGAGATGGCTCAGGGGTTAAAGAACACTGACTATTCTTGCAGAAGACCTGGGTTCAAATCCCAGCACCCACATGGCAGCTAACAACTATCCATATATCCAGTTCCAGGGGATCTGACAGCCTGTTCTGTCCTCCGTGGGCATTGCATTACAAGGGTGTGTTTACTTACATACAGTCATAACACTCACACACAGAAAATAAATAAATAAATTTTATATATATTGAGCAAGGATGCCTCAGTTGTCCAAACATAAAGACTTATGGATCTCTAGCGCAGGTCCAGCCTGCTGTTCCAAGCTGACTCTGCTGCCTGACTCATTACAATGCTCCCCACAGTTCTCTGAAATGTTTGCATGCTCTGAATTGCAACTTTGAGATCTTGGGCATTGTGGACCTCCTGACTACCCATTCCCGCAACATTGTATTTAACTCAACAAAATTCATACCAATTACCTGAAGAGTATAACTTTCTGCTCATGCATTGGCCAATGGATCAAGACTTGGCATAATAAAATCGACACTGTGGATTATCCTTAGATGTTATGTCATGCAAATCCTCTAGCTGTGTCCAGGTTCATGGAAATGGCTTGACGAGAACTTGAAAATGATTTAATAAGGCAAAATATTTGGGATAACACTTTCAGGACATGATGATTTTAGAGTGCATGAGGACATTGCTGTTGTCAGAAGCTTGTGGAAAGTATGCAGTGAACGAGGCAGTGACAAACACCACCTCTAAAAGTGTTTTAGGAAAGGGAGGGTATGGGAAGGGAAGACTGTATGTATTCAACTATCCCAAAATAGCTGGTTAATTACTACAGGAAAAAAAGATAAGATGGGGGCATATTAGTCACAGTTCCTTTTTTGTTATTGTACCAAAATTATCCAGTGAATTGCATGCAATGTTATTTTGCATTGATTTTCAGGCTTTTTTCTTTTTCTTTTTTAAATTCAAAACAGAATCTCACCATGCAGCATTGTCTGGCTTAGCCTGGAACTTGCTATGTAGACTAGGCTGGCCTGGAAATCACAGGGATCCCTTTTCCTCTGTCCCCTAAGTATAAGGACTAAAAGAGTGTGTCACTACCTGGCCAATTTTCATCTTTAAATAAAAGTTTCATCCTATCCCTGCAACTGGAAACATCTAAATCGCAGTGCAAAACTTCCTAACAGTGCAGGACTGAGGTCATTACCTTGTATGTGTTTATATTGGTAGTGTTGGCCGGAAGGCCATCATTGTTCTGTACACTGTCTGCTTTGCACTAGAACCACAGAGCTGACAATCAGTCCTTGACTTTGGTATTTTACCTTGCTTCAATCTCCTTTGCCATCTACATATGCATATAGATTTGCTGTAGAATTTCCTGGCCTACAACTGAGACTCATTTATTGATATATTCATTAACACATATTTATTACCAATCTGTGTCACCATTCTGTTTTGTCACCTTGATTTATGCCATTTCATGTGAGAGGAGTGACTCCTATATAGTAGTGAAGTCCATAGCTTAAATTTTTATTTGCTTAATAGGTAACAAATATCCTATGGCACTTGTACAAGACTTTATGATGAGTGCTTTATATACATTAAACTTCTGATCATCATGAGAACTCCATGAAGAAGGCCTTGGTTTTATTTCTACTTTCTAGAATAAAAAACTGGGGTATACTTTAAATGCTAAATAATTAATAACATCTTTGAGGACAGTACAACTAGTGAATGCTGAAGTTGGTTTGGAGCTGGGCAGTCAGATGCCAGAGCAGTGTTGTTGATCACTAGGTTATCTCCAGTTATGTTTATAAACATCCCCTTAGTGGGCAGATCTCTGGCCTCTGCTTTAACCTGGCAATCCCTGGAAAATGTCCACTTGACTCATTGCAGACTCTAATGAAGGACCCAGAAAGGACATTTGAAGAGTTATCAACTACATGCTTTGAGCTTTAGCTCCAAACGCAGTTCTTTTAGATAGAGTGTAATTTTTTTCTTCCCTGATTTTTTTTTTCTCTAGTACTAGAACATTGGTTTATCCCAAACGGAGGCCATGTTTTCTTTATTACAAAGACATCCTATGCTCCTCTTAGTCAGTTGTAAGATTATTTGTTTCTTTAGTGTCAAATGTTTTATGAAGTCTGAAATCTTTCTGTGTACTTCATTTTTCTTGGCTAGCAGTTAACATAATCATTTACACATTAAAGGAGGTAAACTTTTTTTAAAAAAAATTATTTATTAGTTTTATTTTATGTGTATGAGTGTATCGCCTGCGAGTATGTAAGTGTGCCCATGTCGTGTATTGCCCTCAGAGGTAAGGGCAATGAACTGTATCCCCTGAAACTGGAGATATAGACAGTTGTTAGCCACCATGTGGGTGCTGGAAATTGAACCTAGATCTTCTGCAAGAACAGCCAGTGCTCTAATGGCTGAGCTGTCTCTCCAGCCTAAAGGAGGTAAAGTTTTAATTCACAGTAAAAGGTGCACCTTACAGGTAGGGGTAAACAAACCCCTTTGTGGCAGCTGTGCTGTTGAGCTCCTGACTGGAAATGGTGCCTGGTCCACTGGCCCCTGAGCTGCTTGTCATCATTGTTCCCTGTTTACTCACTCTACACTGACTTTCAGCAACTGGAGATTTGCCAAGATTCCTCATCTTCCACCCATCAGTTTAAACTGTTTTACACTATTTATGTTCTATTTCTTGACTTGAGAGGTATCCTGGGATTAGAATTAGTGATAACAAGCTTGTAAAGAGAAAAAAGGCCTAGCAAATAGAGACAGTTCTTTCTCACGTGGCATAGCAACAGCTAGTTTCATGATGTCCAGAGCATGGCCATATAAACAGTTTGTGGTGAGAAATCAACGACTTTACAAAGGAATCAAAAACAGTGAATGAACTATGGTGTGTGCTTGACAGAATGTTTTTGTTTGTTGATTTGGTTTGGGTTGGTTTTTGTTTGTTTGTTTGTTTTTTTTTTTTTTTTTTTTTTTTTTTTTTTTTTTTTTTGAGACAGGGTCTTCCTAAAGCCCCAGCTGGTCTGGAACTCACTCTATAGATCAAGCTGTTCTGGATTTTGCAGAAATCTACCTGTTTCTGTCTCCCAAGTGCTGGGATTAAAGATGTGCACCACCATACCTAGCCCAGATGTTAGTGTTTAAGTCTATAAGAAATCTGAAGAAGACTGGGGCTGGAGAGATGGCTTAGTGGTTAAGAGTACTGACTGCTCTTGCAGAGGACCTGGATTCAATTCCCAGCACACACATGGTGGCTAACAACTGTCCATAACTCCAGTTCCGTGGGATCCAAAGCCCTCTTCTGACCTCCACAGGCATTGCAAGCCATAGGTGACAATACACTCATACACATAAAATTAAAAATTAAAAACCAGGTGTGGCTGGGCATGGTGGTGCATGCCTTTAATCCTGGCACTTGGGTGGCAGAGGCAGGCGGATCTTTGTGAGATCGAGGCCAGCCTGGTCTACATAGTGAGTTCCAGGACAGCTGGGACTACAGGGAGACCCTGTCTCAAAAAGACAAAACAAAAAAACCAGGTGTGGTGGTGCACACCTTTAATCCAAGCACTCAGGAGGCAGAGGCAGGAGGATCTCTGTGAGACTGAGGTTAGCCTGGTCTACATAGTGAATTCCAGGCCAGCTGAGGCTACAGGGAGACCCTGTCACACAAAGAAAAACAACAACAACAAAAATTAAAAATTCAAAAAGAAGTCTGAAGACACGGTTGGGTTAAAAATAAAGTGAGAGGAATAAGGATTCCCCTGGAGAAGCTGGTTTATACACATACCCAAAGCTGGCACGCCATGCAGCAAGGGAAGCTCTGTATAGACACACACACACACACACATACACACACACACACACCACACATGTGTTGGCATACATGCACACAAACACAAACACACATACACACAAACACACACAGCACACACTCACATCCACCCCTACCAGTCTCTATTTCCCTCTTCCTTCTCTTGTACCCCCCCCAAAATACCAAGGGGAATAAGCATTTAATTTCAAATGACAGCTATACTAAAGACATTTTGATGTAGTAATTCGACAAAATATCTTAACTTAGAAATAAGTCATGACCCAGACAAAATTCAAGAAGTGACTTTGTGGTTTCAACTTCAGTTAATTGATCTCTAGAGGCAGATAAGTTGGACAATTCAAATAAAAAGAAGAAGGAGGAGGAAAAGTGATCACTCTTTTTGTTTTTTTAATTTCATTTTTTGAGATAGGGTCTCCCTGTAGCCCCAGCTGGCCTGGAACTCACTATGGAGACCAGTCTAGCCTCATCTTCACAGAGAACTCTCTTTTGCCTCCTGAGTGCAGGGATTAAAGGTGTGAGACACCATGCCCAGCTTTAAAAAACCAAATCAAATCAAATCAAATCAAGCACTCTTAAGTTTTGAGTCACTAGTTTGTATCTCTCATCATTTCATTAACTGGACAAATGTCCACCGCATTTTATTTTCTGCCATGAATGCTTTTTCTTAGTATATATCCTGTAAGTGTCTTGTGGGTTTCTGGGGACAAAGGTAGTCCAAGATGTCATCAGTAATTTTTCTCCTTCTGACTTGTTATGTTAACAACCTTTGTTTTCACAGTCAACTCTTAGAAATTCAGATTGATGTGAAACACTTTAATCTTATGACCTAGTTTTTCTGGAACTATCCTGCATTGAAATACTTTGTCTTAGCATCCCCATAAACCACTCAGTGTCTTGAACAGCAGAGCTGTGAAGAATGCTGGGTCTGGACTGGGATGTTCTAAGGTAGGACCACAGCTCTGTCACCTCCAAACTCCACAGTATTAGAAAAAGTGCTTTCCATTTTGGTGTCTCAATTTTTAAGTTCTTCAAAATTTACTTGTTTTTTTAAAATTTGTTTACATTGTCCTTGAAAAATCTTAATGAATTAACAATTTAAAAATTTGGAAAATATTTTTCCATGCAAATCCAGTAAAGTCTACAGTTCTTATACTGAATATGAGTAAGGGTATTTTTTGTTTTGTTCTGTTTCTCAGTCCCAGCCCACCCAGAACTTACTATGTAGACCAGGCTGAGATTAAAGGTGTGAACTACCACACCTGGCTGTATATCATAAGGTTTTAAGAAACTTTGGCAATGACCTTGAGTGGTGAGAAGTTCATTCCTTGTGTTTTCATTAAGAATAAGTTTTTAAAACTTTTTTTTCTTTTACAGTTTCATACATGTATATGATGAATATTAGTTCTTTTTACCTTCATTAACCTGTCTCATCTCCCCTTCTCCCAACAAACTCTTCTTCCCAACAAGTTCCCCTCTATTTAATGACTCTGTGTGTGTGTGTGTGTGTGTGTGTGTGAGAAGTTAGTGTGGCCTTAATTAGGGTTCCCTGAATTTTGTTTTTTGGTTTTGGAGATGGGTCCCATGTAGCCCAGGATAGCTTTGAATTCTAGATTTTCCTGCCTCCATTTTTCCTTCCGTCCTTCCTTGTGCTAAGGTTACAAGTATAGGCAGCAATGCCCAGCCTTTATTTAGATATACAGAATATCACACTATAGCTCAGGGTGGCACCTGGAAAACACTATGTAGCCCAGATTTGCCTCAGACTCATAGCAGCTCTTCTGTACAAGCCTCCTGAGTACTGGAGTTACAGGTATGAGCTGCTGTGCCTGGCTTCGAAGCCTCAATTTTTAAATGTTCTTTCTTATTAGGTCTTAGGTGGGGATAGCCCTTATATTCTGTTATCCCTGCTACTGTCCACTGTGTTGTCGGCACCCCCAGCCATTCCCTAAATAGAATTTTTAAAGCCATATATATTTTATATATATATGGTATCCCACTACTTGTTCTAAATGGCTTTTCATCTACAGAAACTATCCACAAATTAATACAATAACACACTTACAATATCAATCCTTGTTCTAAGTCAGTATTTTGAAGTCTTATTCTTTAGGGATGAAGAAATGTATAAGTAACAAAATGAAATCACTTGAAATCTACATTATCCTAAGGGCTGGAGAGATGGATTAGCAGTTAAGAACACTGACTGCTCTTGCAGAAGACCCAGGTTCGATTCCCAGCACCCATATGGTACTCACAACTCCAGTTCCAGGGGATCTGTCACCTTCTGACCTCTGAGAGCATTGCAAGAATTAGGTGCACTTACATACATGCAGACAATACACTCATAAGATAAAATAAATGAATTAAAAATGAAATCTACATTAGCCTAACTTCTTTTGTGTTTGGTGTTTTGTGAAATGTTGCAGTGTGATAGTGTTAGAGACAGATGAGGCAAGACAAGTGACAGAAATAGAAAACTGAGTAAGCACTTTAGATAATTACTTGAAGAACTGGAACATTTCCTCCAAATTCTTATATATCCCACGTGCTCTACTTGAAACCTGTGATCTGCTGAAAGGAAAGAGTGGTTGGTCCACATTAGAGAGAAGGAAACTTAACTATGGAAGTCTGGGTAGAAAATTCTGGTAGAATTTTCTCAAAAAAGCTTGTCCTAGTGTTCATTGCTGGTGAGTGGGCACCTTCTTCTAATCCATGAGTCATATTGGCAGCAGGCCAATTCATTCACTCATTTCTTCATTGATTAAATGTCGGTTGATCATTTGCTGTGTGCTAGGCACTGGTCTGCATTTTGGGAAGGGCTGGGCATACTGCTTAGTGGGATAGTGTTTGTCTACAATGCCTAAGAAAAGACTCTCTCTCCAACAATACAAAAAATACACAAAGGACATAAAAGATTGAAACAGGCCACTAGCTATAGGTGTTACTGGAATAATCATATCAGGCATTAGCAGAGCTGATGATGAGAAGCAGTCGGAGGTAAAACAGAAGCCAGCAGAATTGGGTAAACATGCTGGGCGAAGTTTGTGAAAGAAGAGCTAAGAATGACCAGAGGTTTGACTGGTCAGTGGTCCCTATTAAGTGGTTTTCTGAATAGCCCAATCATGTTGGTTCTATAAAGACAGCTGCAAATCCAATCACTAGTAAAACCATTTTATTTTTCTCTGTGTTCTTGAAGTATGTAGGTTGTATTTGGATAAGACCTGCGATGACATCAACCATTGCTTTTTCTTGATAACACATTATCTAAAGAAATGAAATCATCAAGGATCCAGAAAGGATCTCTGGAAGTGTGGATCAACATTTGCTAAGTAGATTTTTAAGTGAGCGCACTCCATCATAGACCTAAGCAAAGACAATGACATGGTGTGTTCCGGGTTTGGTACTGAAAAAAATCTTGTTTGACTCCAAAACCCAGATCTTCAGTCTACAGTCTCATCTTTTCATTACTGCCCTTTCCTCTCTGTCTGATGAAAACCATTGAATTTTATGAATCTAGCTAACGTAAGCACTTATAAAGAGGTTTGTGAATTGAATACTGTAATAGGTTACATGTGTATACACACACACACACACATACACACACGGGGCATGGGTGGGGGGTGGGGGGCAACTGTGCTGCTTTGAGGTAGGGTTGAAGTGGATGCTCCATTAACAAAGTTGGATGAAAAGTGGACACATTTTTTTCCTCCCCCGCAAGCCCCATGGCCCTACCACCGTCCTGTGCAGGGCAAGATCTCTAAACTGGAGTGGATCCAGCGGGAAACCCAGAGAGCCCAGTTCTTAGTGGAAAAATCAAAGCAAGAACAGCGGCAGAAGGTCATGCAGGCTGAGGGGGAGGCCAAGGCCACCAAGATGCTTGGAGAAGCACTGAACAAGAGTCCTGGGTATATCAAGTTCCGAAAGATCTGGGCTGCCAGAAAGATCTCCAAGACGATCGCCACCTCACAGTACCGCTTCTATCTCACAGCCAACAACCTCATGCTGAATCTCCAGAATGAAAGCTTTGCCTGGGGATGTGACAGCCTCATCAAGGTTAAGAAATGTGATCATCAGAAACTCCACCCCCGGAGACGAAGCGGATAGATTTCTTTTCCTGTTTTTGAGGAACCAGCGAGATGGGGGCAGTCTAGCGCACCCCTCCCCGCACCGCAGTATCATGTGATATCCCTTAGCACCTGCCCTCTTGGATTAAAGAGATAGAAGACCAACCCTTTTGGAGGGAATGGCTTTCCTCCTCCCTGTATTGGCCAGGGGTTTGAGTCAGTGTGTGATTTCTTAGTAATTTCCTACAATTTTGTTCCCTCCCTCAGAGTGGGAGGAGAGAACCACCATCCCAGGAATTCTCAATACACTTTTATTATAGTAAACTGAAAAAAAAATGGGCCTGATATTGTTATGAGGGGTTTTCATTCCTCTAAGAATTCTGTCTATTCTATTCTTCTTCTATTACCCCCCTTCCTCTATTCTGTCTACTCCCTAACAACGGGCTCCTCTCACATTTACTTATCAAGCATGGTGTTTGAGAGACATGAACAATATTTAATAGCAATTTTATGAAGGAAGAAATTGTTTTCCTGACCCCACAGAACAGCACACAACACCAAAGAGAGATATCATCAACCATGCCCCTGGGTTAATTGCAACATCTGTGGGGAAGATGCTGTTTTCACCATTGCATCTTTTTTTATCTTTCTTCTTTCTTTCCTTCCCCCTCCCTCCCTCCCTCCCTTCCTTCCCTCTCTCTTTCTTTCTCTCTCTCTTTCTTTCTTTCTTTCTTTCTTTCTTTCTTTCTTTCTTTCTTTCTTTCTTTCTTTCTTTCTTTTCTTTTCTTTCCTTCCTTCTGGTCTCCCTGTAGCCCCAGCTGGCCTGGAACTCCTTACGCAGACCAGTCTTGCCTTGATCTCAGAGATCCCCTATCTCTGACTCCCAAGCTCCGGGATCAGGATGTATACCACCACACCCAGCTCATCACTGTTATTTTCTTTTTTCTTTTTTGTCTTTCTGAGTCAGGGTCTCCCTGTAGCCCCAGCTGTCCTGGAACTCACTTTGTAGACCAGGCTGGCCTTGAACTCACAGAGATCTGCCTGCCTCTGCCTCCTGAGTGCTGGGATTAAAGGTGTGAACCACTACTCCTGGCTTACTATTATTTTCAATGTCATCACTGTCACATCTCTCACACACATATATTGTTCTTAGTCAGGGGTATAACATAGTCACAAATAGGGAACATGGTATAAAATGAAAGCTACACATTCAGCTTAGCTTGCAAGAGTTGGTTACATGGGGATTCCAAATCACTGTAGGGCTGATTACATTGTTTTGCTTAGAAGTAGTACAGAGTTCTAATTGTTCTCAAAGTATATGATTAACTTGGTTTACAAGGTTATGTAAAATTTTAATTTATAAAGGCTTATTACAAAGAATCTTTCCCATTAAAGCCATTCCCACGTAGGGTCTTGTTATATGCCCCTGGCTAGCCTGGTATTCTCTATGTTGCCCAGGCTATTCTCAAATGCATAGTAACATTCTTGCATCATCTTCCTCTGTGCTGAGATTACAGGTCAGTGCCATCAAGCTTGGTTCTGTTTTTATCTTCTCTCCTCTCTTCTTCTCCTCTCCTGCCCTGTCCCCTCCTTCTCCTCCCTATACCCCCCCCCCTTTTCTTGTTCCTGAGATGATGGCTTGCTATATAGCCCAGGCTGGCCTGGCCTCCAAGTCCCTACATTATCCCCAACTACTCTCATCAGTCCCTGAGTGCTGGGACTGTAGTATGGGTCACTATGCCTTGATCATTTTAAGCATGTTCTTTAATACTTGTTAGTTAAGACTCTCTATTAGCATGTGGGGCCACAGTGCTGGAAGAAATTTTGAAGTCATCTAGTTCCAGTTCCATAAATAGACCTAAGATCATGTGCTAATTTTGACAGATTGATAGATGTTTATTGGAGCTCCATATTAAGAAATATGTTGAAGCTGCTTTTGGAGAAAATTGAAAGTTTATAGATGAGCAAAACTATCTAAGAGGACACAAAGTGCCTCTGCACACTAGACACCTCCCTCCTAGCTCAGCCTCCCACAGCAGGCCTAGAACCTTGTCTGAGGCTGAAAACCCTGTCAGTGAGCCCAAGAGGCTCTATCTCTAAACCCATGTGCCTTCTGGTATACTAGAGACATGAGGCTGTCTGTTACTGAAAAACATTCAACCTGTTCTGGTGGTGCAGGTCTGTGATGTGGCTACTCAGGAGGCTGAGGCAGGAGAATGGAGAGGCCAAGGTGTCCCTGGGGTTTTACACCTGTTTTCTCCAAGCTGAAATTCCCCCTCCTGGGGAAAAGGAGCCTCATAAGATTCAGGAAACTAATGAAGCTTACAAAGTCCAGGAAGCTCACTGAAGTTATAAGAGTGGAGGCCCCTCTACAAAGCTATAAAACAATACAAATTCCTGGGAGAGAGGCAACTGTTCAGTGGAACTGTTGGCAAACTATCTTTCAGGCCATCACCCATTCTGAGTTGGGATTTCTGATGATGCAGTTGTCTTTGAGTCACTCATGTTCTTATAAGTTACCCTTTACCCTAGCTCCTGAAGCTCTCTAGGAGCTCACTGGTTTACTGAGATAGACTTGGTCTGAGTCATTTCTTTGGTCTGTCATTGATGCACTATCTGGGATAAATGGATTCTTGTTTAC
>NW_008345884.1:4268223-4272097 GCF_000622305.1 Nannospalax galili
GTGTGTGTGGGGTTTTTTATGTTGAGGTGTTTTTTTTGGGCCCCCTTTTTTTTTAAAAAAAAAAAAAAAAAAAAAAAAAAAAAACCCTTACCCAACACCCTGTAAATAACCCCAGTAAACTCACTAGTTCACCAAACTAGACTTGAATGGAATAGTTTCTTTAGTCTGTCATCAGAGTCCCTATCTAGGATGAGCAGATGTTTGTTTACATCAACGCAGGAAAAGTCACAAAGCATCTGACTACAGAATGAGTTCAAGTCTAGGCTGAGTAACTTAGTGAGACTCTGTCTCAAGATTTAAAGAAACAAAAGAAAAGAGGGTTGAAGAGATGGCTCAGTGGTTAAGAGCAATGGCTACTCTTCTAGAGGACCCTGGTTCGGTTCCTAACAACCATCCATAATTCCAGTTTTAGGGGATCTGATGCCCTCTTCTGGTTTCCTCAGGAACTGAAAAACGCAGATACACTTACATACAAGCAAACAATATCCTCATACACATAAAATAAAAATAAAGAAATTTTAAAAACTAAAAAATGAAAGATTGCAAGCTTGGAGATGTAGCTCAGTGGTACAGTACTTGCAAAACCTTGAGGCTGGTCCTTAACACCATGAACAAAACAAAGCAAAAGAAAAAAAATCACTCCTATGAATACACGCACACATAATTATACATTTGACAAAAACTTGGATATTAAAAATCAACGGGGTACAATCCAGAACCTCTACTAATTAAGGATGTCTGAATTAATAAGTTTTAATTACATATTCAAGGGAAGTTCCTTAGATGTAAAAGAACTTTCCTGTTTCATTTTTTACTTTTTTTTTAAAAACAATATGATTTGGCACAAAATAGAAGCAGAAATAAAAGCTCAGTTTTATAGACTACTGTGGAGCGAATTTACAGCTAACACTGTGATCTCCAAACACTGGCATAAAAGATTTTTCTTTTCTTTCTTTCTTCAGTTATGGAATGTAAAGGAAATGTCTGAGTAGCAGCTGGTAACAATTACTAAGCATTTTTCAACCGTGCTGTGAAATGCCATGACTTCAGAGCGTCACTTCAGAAACCTGGGATCACATCCCTCAGAGAATGCAAATGGATGTTGGGCCAAACCCAACCCCTGGCCTCTTCATGCATTGAAATATATGGCTTGGCTTTTATCTTTTTATATGGAGAGCTTTGTCTCCTAACACCTCAAAATAAATTCCTTCTCTTTTCTTCTCGACTAGTTCTTCCCCTTGCTTCAATTAGTCTTTTTTAAAATTAATGAATTAGTTAATTTGAGATGGTCTTGCTAGCCCTAGCCCAACTTGCACTGAATGAACTTCTGGGCTTAAGTGATCCTCCCATCTGAGTCTTCTGAGTACCTGGGAACAGGGCTTGGGCCACCACTCCTCCTGGCTCTTCCTGCCAGAGTATTTTTCTTATGGTTCTTTCATTTGAGAACATCTAATTCATGACTGTAGTCGATATCTGATAGAGAACCCCAATTTGGTTCTTCACATTCAGGAGGAAATCTTCCTTTAGCCCTCAAAAGCACAGTCCTGGCCAGCACACAGGAGTTGATTGTAAAAGACTGCCCATACACATTTTCCTCTTATTACTGTGAAGATTTCTGAACTTTAGCCAACTTGGGGAAATTTTTCCAAAGGAGGTTAACTCATCGTACATACAATGCAAAATCTGCAAAATAAGCTGCATCTAAAACATGCATGGGCTAAGGTAGCCAGCTTAGTCAACTTGTGTTCAGACAGAACATGCTCTGTGAGTGGTGGAAGGTGGAAAATATTAATGACATAAAAAAAGCTGGATGGGAGCTGATGGCATCTCTGGCCTGTTCAAAAGATTGCAGTACAGAGCTGGGTGTGATGGCACATGCCTATGATCTAAGTACTGTGGCACCTAGGCGGGAAGGCTGGAGAATTCAAAGCCAGCCTGGGCTATATAATGAGACCCCATCTCAAAAAAAAGTAAGTAAATAAATAAAATAGTCTAAATAGTCTAAAAAAATAGAATAACATGCCAGACTTTTCATTTCGAGATCCCCAATCCCATCACAGAGACCAGGGAAGGTCAGAAATTATGGACCCGCCCAGATTGTTAACAATTTACCTTTCACTCAGCACCACAGTGAAAGAATAACTTAGCCCTGTAATTATTCATCAAGCCAGACCAGGATATGGATGAGTAGAAAATTGGCAGAGGTATTAGGAAAGACTCTTTGATCTCTCCTCTCTGTGTATTTTTCTGCGTTTTAAAGAAATAAATGACTGGATGAAATATAACATTCTTCTTAAGTAACTTGAGTGTAAGAAATAGGTTATAAGGCTTTGATTTGGCTATAGGGAAAGAGTTGGTATTGGTGCTTAGCTTACCTGCCAAGTGATAGCAACAGTGTTCAAAGTTCCAGCATGAAGTGTTGGGGAAGGAAAGGAATGGAATACCTCCTTGGGCTCCTCTTACCCCTGGACATCTTGCCCAGTGGACCCAGACACCCTCATCCAAACAAGCTGACAGGAAGGGACAGATTCAGCCAAAGCTCCAGAATCCTTCTAACTTTACCACTGTGTATTTTCAGCTCTCAGGATGATTCCATGTTAAGAATAATGAGTCTCAGAACAGGAGAGATGGCTTAACAGTTAAGAACACTGGCTGCTCTTGCAGAAGACCCAAGTTCAAATCCCAGCACCCACATGGCAGCTAACAGCTGTCTGTAACTCCAGTTCCAGGGGATCTGACTCCCTCTTCTGTCCTCTAGGGTCATTGCAAGACACAGGTGCACTTATATACATGCAGGCAATACACTCATACCCATAAAATAAAGTAAATGTATAAAAAAAATTTAAGAAAGAATAATGCATCTTGCATATTTCCTTCTCTTGGTGATTCCAAGACAAAATGCCATTGTCCTCTGGTGCATCTCAAAGTATGAGAATTATTCATTATTATGTCACATATTAAGCTTCAGCAAGTGGGTATTGGATTATGAAGTGTCAAAAGGGAACTTCAGGAAGCAACTGCGAGGCCAGAATGAAAGTATTTAAATTGGATAATGAAAAACAGGTAGCTGTAAGGCAGATGTAGGATTAAAGTATCTATGCGCCTTTGGAATGCATTATTGGGAAACAAACATTTTGAATTGCAAACATGTGAAGCTCAGCTTTCTTTGCTTTTGTCCCTTCTGTCTGCCTGCTCTTTTTTCCCCCTCAACAGAGATGTTTTTGCCATCAGGCGGTATGACATTCCAGAGGGCCACAGGGTGGGATCATCACTGTCATTAGGGGGAGGCCAAAGAATGCATAAAAATGTCAGTCCATTCTCATATGAAGATTACTGGTAATGAATGACTTCTAGATTTTTTCTGAGTAGTTCTTAAGTTAAATTTAATAAGCAATTCCTATAAGGAGAAAATAAATATCTGCAGTATAGTTATAGGTGTTACAAAGACTGACAGACTATGAACAAAGGGCAGTTGGAGAAATACAAAAAATTCTACTAGAGTTGAGATTTTTCCAGAAATTTGGCAGAGGCATGGAAGCTAAAACAGCTAAGGCTGGGTGGGCTGCATTGGTATTGAAAGAACCTAGTCATTTGCATCTCAGTTTTATTCTTTTCTATATTCTGTAAAATTAGACAGAATGAAATAGAAAGGGAGGAGTCTGGCAAACTACATAAAATAATAGGTTTCTGACAGAAATAAAATTTAAAAAGTGAGTGAGTCTTGCTTTTCAAGAGCCCATTGGATTCTCATAGGACTGACTACAGATATTTTTAGAGAATTACTATGTTGAAATGTATTACCTATTTAACAATTTTAACCAGGGTTACTGGATCACTCTCAATGTAGCTGTGAACAGAGTCCAATTCCAGTTTA
>NW_008345884.1:4272183-4285118 GCF_000622305.1 Nannospalax galili
TTTTTTTGGCATGAATTTGCCTTGTCCTGGGAAATAAGTTTGCTCTTTGCTCTTTTAATAGGTTTCTTAATTTTAGAATTTCCTCCATCAAATCCTTGGCTTTTAAATGTGTTTTATTTTCAGTTGCTGAGGGTTTAGTTCTACAATGTAATTTCAAATTTTCACATATCCATATGCCAGATTTTTTTTTAATAGTCTTGCTTTCTTTTAAACATTTTAAAATTGTGAGGTATTAAGTATATTCAGAGAGGGTCAGAAAACTTAATAGTATTTTAGAATTTCCTCCATCAAATCCTTGGCTTTTAAATGTGTTTTATTTTCAGTTGCTGAGGGTTTAGTTCTACAATGTAATTTCAAATTTTCACATATCCATATGCCAGATTTTTTTTTAATAGTCTTGCTTTCTTTTAAACATTTTAAAATTGTGAGGTATTAAGTATATTCAGAGAGGGTCAGAAAACTTAATAGTAGTGATTAACACAGTGGTTACGAAGTGGGCATTCTGCCACTCACAACCAGGCCAAGAAACACAAAATTACCCACTCCAGAACCCCTTGTATATGTTTTTCCCTCACCACAATACTTCTTTTACCCCTCTACAGAATGACTTTCATGGTATTCATTTCTTTGATTTATTGCTCTTATTACTAATGTAGCACCTCAAAAGTACAGTTTTACTCATCCTTTTTTTTTTTTGAACAATGAGAAGGGATCCATACTCTAAACATGGGTCTGGCTTTTTTTACTCAGTTTTGCGAGGCATCCCTAGTGTTGGTTAGCTGCCTGTTGATAGCTTTGCTTTATAGTATGTAGGTGTCTAAAAACACCCATGTCCCTGGTGTTTGACACCTGGGCTGTCTGAACACTGTGTTATTATTATGGGCCCACTATAAGCATTCTTGTTCCTGTTTCCTGGAGCACCTATCCCACATTTCTCTTAAGAAACAGCCACTAGTGTCAACACTGAGTCATTGACTGCATTTCAGCCCACTGCACTCTGTGCTGCGCTGTTATACAGACTGGCTCTACAACCTCATCTTCCCACATAGAGGATGTGTAAAAGTTTCATGCTCCATCTCCTCCCAATTTCCTGACATTGCATCATTTTTAAAATTAACTTTGTTAATCTATGCATCATTTCTTTGTGGTTTTAATTTGCATTTCTCAGATTCCTAAAGAGGTTAAACATGTTTGTTTGCCTCTTCAAGTTTCTTGATAACTTTTTGATAGGATTATCTTTGTTGAGGATTCTTTATGTATTTTCAAAGCTAATGCTTTGTTGTATATGTAGATTATAATTTCAAAGTAAGTAAATATATGAATTTTATATATAATAAATATATCTATAAGCCTTTTCTTCATTGAGGTTTAGGAAAGGGAAGGTGGCTATTTGAACCAACATCATGATTGACAGGAATTTAGAGAATAAAGAATGTTAAGAACTATGGACTAGCAACATGACTCAGTTGGTTAGCTCCTTTGGATTAGTTTTTTAATTGAGACAGGGTCTCCCTGTAACCCCAGTTGAATTGGAACTCTCTATATAGACCAGGCTGGCTTCAATCTTGCAGAGATCCAACTGTCTCTGCCTCCTGAGGACTGGGCTTAAAGGCCTGTGCTGTCACACCTGGCATTTTTTTTCTTTTTTTGACACGGAGCCTCACTATGTAGTCTTGGCTGGCCTGGGACCTCTATATAGACCAGGCTGGCCTCAAACTCACAAACATCAATCTGTCTCTGCCTTCTAATTATTGAGATTAAAGGTCTGTGCCACAATGCTGGGAAGGACCTATTTTTAATATTAGCAACTATGACAAGCACAGAGAAAAAGACACTACAAACAACAACAAAAACAGAGCCTCAAGGAGATGACAGTAAACTGAGCTGTTCTGTTACTTCTTAAGACAGGAAGTACTCTGTAGAGAATGTCCTTTAGCTATTTCTTATAGAGCATTGGCCTTTCAAGCTTTCCTGATCAGGCTTCTTGCCTAGGAGGATCTTAAGTCTAGAAATGTGCCTTGCAGCTCATACCCAGAATCCATTCTTGGACGACGGCTGCTGGTTGGCCTACCACCCTGACCTGTATGAGCATCATCCCTTTTGTCTGGCTTATTTATTTTGGGCTTCAAAATCTCTCTTTGTTCATACACTTTTAGTGATATGGAATCTTTAAATGGCTGCTTTCACTGCTCAGTGCCAAGTTCCAAGTTGGACTTTGAGAGAGAACAGTAAGGAGAACAACAACAAACAAAAACCACAAACAAATAAACAATAGTAAAGACCAGAATGTGGCTGGAAGTATAAAACTTAGCAAAACCATAGCTTTAAGTAATTTCACTTTATCTTTTCAGTATCTGTTGTGTCTCCATGATGGTGTGTGTCCTGGATAGCTTTAGTGTCAACTTGACACACCGGGGTTGAGGGAGCCTCAATTGGGGAATTTCCTTCATTGGACTGATCTGTGGCCATGTCCATGGGGTACCTTCTTCATTGTTGAGTGATGTGGGAGGGCCCAGCCCACTGTGGGTGGTGCCATCCCTGGGCAGGTGGACTTGTTTTGCATAAGAAAGCAGGCTGAGCAGGGGCCAGGGGAGCAAGCCAGTAAGCAATGTTCCTCCATGGCCTGTGCTCCAGCTCCTGTCTCCATGTTCCTGCCCTGAGTTCCTACCTTGGGCTCCCTGATGAACTGTGACCCAGGAGATGTAAGCTAAATAAACCCTTTCCTCCCCAAGTTGGTAGTGGTCAGAATGTTTTGTCACAGCAATGAAGAAACAAACTAGGACAGAAATTGCCACTGAGAGTGGGGTGTTGACTGTGAAGAACCTGACCATGTGGGGTTTTGGAGGAATGTGGAAGACTTTGGAAGTTTGGGCTAGAAAAGTGGTTGATTGCTGTAAGCAGAGCTTACCAGGCCATTCTAGTAAATGCTGGAAGAAATCAGTGCTTAGAACAGTGTAGTTCTAGAGGGAAATAAGGACTTAAGCAGCACTCTGGATATTTTGGCAAAGAGTCTGACTGCAATCTGCCCTCAATATAAAAGCTTTCCTGAGGCTAAGCTGAAAAGCCATGGACTAATTTCTTTGGCAGAAGAAATTTCAAGACAGCCTAATGTAGAAACAGTGGTGTGGCTATTAATGGTGAATATTATACAGATTTACAGTGGAAAAGAGCAAATGGAGTAGAAAGAAATACAGTTTGGGTTGAAAAAGAGCACTAGGAAGATAAATGTTGGAGCCCTGGCATGTGATGGAGAGGATCCCATTGATAAGGAGATTAAAGTGACTAAGGAGATAAAAGTGATTAAGGAGGGGGCTAGAGATTCAAGCTCAAACAATGGAGAGAGTGCTTCCAGGGCAAGACCACACCCAGTTAAGTCTCCAACTTGTGAAAGGAAAATGCTGCAGGGGCCATGAAAGAGAAAAGCTTCTAAAATGGATAAAGCAGGCTGGAGTCCATCCCAAACTTGCAGTCAAACTTGGCAGTGTCCTTCATCCAGTGCTGGAAGCATGAAAGATGCAAGAGTGAAGGGGTTATCAGTTCTTCCTCTGTGGTTTCAGAGAGCTGCTGAGGCCAGGCAGCATGCAGCAGGGGTTCCTCTGCATAAAGAAGGCCCTGATAGGCCTTTTGTGAAGCTGTGAAGGTGAAGCCTGGTTGGCAATGCAGATCCCAAGAAATTCATGATGCCAGAGCTGTGAGGCATCTGCCAAGAAGACCTGCATACAGGGAGTGGTACCAGCACAAGAGAGAGATGTGTGTTGCATGCAGCAAAGCTAAAAAGGCTGAGCCATCTAAGCCCTTTGGAAGTAAAGCCCCAGAATTTGGACATGGAGCTACTCAATTTGGTGTTCTCCATGCTTGTTTTTGGACTTGTTTTGGTCCAGTATTTCCTCACTGTCCCTCCAGTCCTCCCTTGTGGAATGGTAATGTGTATTCGGTTCCACTGTGTGTTGGGAGTATGTAATTTGTCTTTTGATTTTATAGAGACTTACAGTTTGGATATTTACCTGAGTCTCAGAATAGACTTTGGGCTGTGGATGTTTGAATAGTATTGAGATTGATAATGACTATGGAGACTTAAAGTTGGACTAAATGCATTTTGCATTTTATACGGTTATGAGCCTATGGGGGGCAGGGGGTGGAATGTGGTGGTTTGAATGAAAATGTCCCCCATAGGCTCCAAGTGTTTGGACATTTTGCCCCCAGATGATGGAGCAGTTTTGGGAAGTTTTGGAAGGTGTGGCTATCCTGGAGGAAGCATGTCACTGGGGGTGGGCTTAGAGAGTTCTTAAGCTTTGCCAAATCTCCAGTTGATCTCTTGCTCCCTGTGCCTGCATGATGATGTGAGAACTTAGCTTCTGCTGCTCCTGCTCCAGCCACCTCCAGCCACCATGCCTCCCTGCCATGATGGACTATAATTCCCCTGGAACCATAAGCTCAAATAAACTCTTCCTTCTATAAATTGCTTGGGTTGGTGTTTCTATCACAGCAACAGAAAAGTGACTAATACATGGTGTAAATAGAACATTTGTTATAAATCATTATAAAGTATATCTTACATGATATTGAAAGGGTAATAAAATAAATTTTAAATTCATGCTCTCTCTAGAGCAGGAAAATGATTTGACAATGAAGATGTGAAGTTAAAATAGATCTTGACAAAATAGCAAGCAAGATTGCTATTAGTACACACAAATAAACACAAAATGGTTTTTCTCACAGTGGTCTGATGAGTACTTTGACTTTATAGATTTCCCAGGTGGCCTTTGGGCTGGTCTCTTGTTAGAACTTGAATACAACCACATTTGTGCTTTTATTGTAGTCTAAAACATAGTCATTAATGACTCTTTAGAAACAGCTTGACTCAGGGCTGGAGAGATGGCTCAGCAGTTAAGAGCACTGACTATTCTTGCAGAAGACCCAAGTTCAAATCCCAGCACCCACATGGCAGCTACCAACTGTCCGTAACTCCAGTTCTAGGGTAATTGTATATGGTTGAGGATACCCTGTGATGTATGGAAGTAATTTGTGGGCCAGAAATATGGAAGGAAAACAAACCCTAAAATCATGATAAGTAATTCGCCATAATTGCTAAAGTGATAAATACTATAAGCCAAAGAAGGGGAGGCTGCCTTGGCTCTTGATGACTTTACTGTCCCTGGTCTCAAACTTCATGGGATTCAGGTGTAGTTCACATGCTTGGAGTCTAGGGAACAGTCAGCTCTTCTAGATCATTTCTCTGTTGCTCTCTGATTAGCAAGAGCAGTGGTCTCAGTGCTGTAGGAAATGGGGAGGTGGATAATGGGAAGATGCAATCATTTTGCTGGACCTAATATGGTCTCAGCCTCTTAAATGTATGTTCACTTTCAGATCCTATGACTAAAGAAGAGCAAGGAGTCTTTGGAATGGTTTCAACTCAGCAGCACCAAGATGAAATAGATGACTGAAAAGTTCAACATGAAAGGAAAAATTATTTAAAATTTTGTTTCCTAGAGAATACAGGCTGAAATCACAAATTGGAACTATTATCTGTTAAGGTTGGAAAGAATAATAATATTGACAGTCAAGGTTACAGCATAGTATCTCTCAGAAATGAAGGTATTTAGCAAACATTTTTGAACTGAAATGCAATGTGTTTTGGGCATTCTTTGGCTTCATACAATTTTAATTAACAGGAATTTCAGGGCCTTCCATGTGTGGTCATTGAATTGAATATTTAACTTCAAAAGTTAGAAACTTTACTTTGAGAGGGGAGAAAAAGAAAAGAAAAAGAAAATGTATAATAACTAAATTAGAAATTAAATAATGGTATAAGAAAAGGTATTTGAAACACGTATCAAAAATTCATCATTCTGTGGTTTTGGCTGTGAGCTTGGGCTTTTGTGGCTGTTCCTATGATTCAGCTATACCACCCTTAGCCATCTACCCAAAGACTCTATATCCTACTACCTGCTCATCTATGTTCATTATTACTCTATTCACAATAGTCAGGAAATGGAAACAACCTGGACGTCCATCGACTGAAGAATGGATAATAAAATATGGTACATTTACACAATGGAATAATATTCAGCAGTTAAGAAAAAATGAAATTGTGCCAGGCATGGTAGCGATGTCTTTAATCCCAGCACTTGGGAGGAGGAGGCAGCAGATCTCTGTAAATTCAAAGCCAGCCTGGTCTATATCATGAGTTCCAAGGTGGGACTACAGGGAGACCCTGTCTCAAAAAGACAAAAAAAAAAAGAAAAAAAAAAAAAAAAAAAAAAAAAAAAAAAGAAAAAAGAAGTAACCAGACCCCAGAAAGAAAAACAACACATGTTCTCTCTTGTTTGTAGATGCTAGCTTTGAATTTTTAGGTATGTGTGTTTTAATTGGAAATCCAGAGAGGTCAGGGAACTAGTTAGGAGCCATGGTGAGAGGGAGAGGCTTCCTAAAAGGGCAGAGAGGAATAATGGAACAGGAAAGGTTAAATGGGGTGTGGAATAGAGGGCAGAGTAAAAGAGGGATTATGGGGGGTGGGGGAGTTAACTAACTCTGAAGGCCTTTTGAATACTGTCACATCCCTAGACTATTATAATTTCTTACTATGTGCAAAATATGTATCCTTATATTTACAGACAAATATCCCAGTCACCACTCATCAAAGAAGCTTCTTTTGCACCAGACAGAGACTATTACAGAATTCCACAACTGATCACACACAGAGATTGTTTATGAATTGCCCAAGCCTAAGTGGCACATCTAGGATGCAACCTCTACACCTAAGACTCAAAGAACATAGAACAAGGGATGAAGAAAACACTAATGCATCTTTCAGTTCTCATCAATGAAGCTCCCTCATGCAACAGAGGGCCAGGAGCACAAAAGGTTACAGATGGCCAAAACATAATTAGAGTCTACAGTGTGTGGGTCCTTGGACAGGGCTCTTATATTTAAATCCACCCACCCAGGGCTCAGGGACCATTTCAGAAGAGGGGGTGGAAAGATTCTCTACAGTGTGTGGGTCCTTGGACAGGGCTCTTATATTAAAATCCACCCACCCAGGGCTCAGGGACCATTTCAGAAGAGGGGGTGGAAAGATTGTAAGAGTCAGGAGGAGGGGCACGACCATTTGGAAATAAAGAACTAAAAGCTCCTGGGATCTGCTCACATGAACCTACAGTAATGGTGTCAACATGTATAAGACCCATGCAAATTCAAACAGACAAAAACTCAGCACAGAACTGTGGAAATGAACAACAGGCCCCAATCATAGTCAAAGAATTATTGACAGCTGATTTCTGCTGGATGAGGAAGAACTGATCTTCTTAAAGAGAGGGACTCTAGACAGACTGACTAGACTTCAGTGGATGAACTTGCACCGAGGGACATCTAAGGAAACTAACTTGACACGATAGGCCTTAACACAAATGACAGAATGTATGAATTCCAGTAGGAAGGGACTATGGGAAGGGCCTATGGGGAAGGACATATAAAAATGATTAAGATGTTCTGCATAAAATACACAAAAATTCAACAAAAACATTTTTTAAAAAAAGAAAAAAAGTGGAAACTTCCTACTGCAGAAGCTGTTAAAATATGTATATACATTATGTACGCTTGTGATATATGTACACATACATATTGGTACTGACCTTAACACTTCATCTCTACTGGCTAGTGTTAGAAGATGCAATGCATGCTTCCAGAAGAGAAAAACAGTCATCAGTCTTAATGGTCTGTGAGTTCTGTGTGCTACAATTATGACTGGCCTGTCAAGATCTGCCCACTGGTATAATAGTGGCATGAATGGTATGAGAGTAGCCAATAACTTTCTGCTTGGACTTAAGGCCCACTTCACAAGATGGAGCCCGTACCTGGCACTGATATCAGGGCCAAGAACCTGTGGTCACAGGCTATAGGGGAGGACCTACTCCTTATATCTTTCCCAAAAGGAATAATATTAAACCAGTTCCTAACTACTTACTGTTAAACTAGACTAGTGCATCACTCAGCTCTTACCAGAGAAGCTTCTTCCTACAACAGGTGACAATTAACACAGAGACCCACAGTTGATCAACGTGCAGAAACTAAGGAACTATGGAGGTCCTGAATGGAACATATATGTCACACCTTTGTCTGCCAAAGGCTCAGGGATCACTGTGGAAGAGGAAGCAGAAAGACTATAAGGACTTGGGATGATGGATGAATGCAAGGGAACAGTGTTTTCCACACATAACACACAGTACTTAAAACAGCATTCACAAGACCTGCATAAGCTCAAGGCACACAAAAACCCAGCATGGATGGGAGAAGTGGGCAAACAGTCCCAGCCTTAGCTGAGGAGCTATTGACAAATGATAGTCCTCTCCTGCTTGGAAAGGGAGCATCAGGGGTAGGTTGGCCAGGCTCCAGTGAATGGATCCATATCCAGGTGCATCTGGGGAACACTGATTAGACTTGCTAGACCTTAATAAAAGACTAGAGGTCATGAAGTGAAGAGAGTAGGGAGGTTGGGGTGAGTCTGAGAGGAGGTAGCACAGGGCAGGCAGGGGCTCTGAATATGATAAAAATATATTGCATGAAATCCTCAAAGAATCAATAAAAATAATATTTTAAAAATTCATAATTTTATAATATGTCTATAAATCAGCATGCAAAAGGCAAGAATCTACCCCCACGGGCAACTTTTCTGAGCAAGAATGTCTCTTGGAAAGCAAAGAAAACCAGCCAATATTTTTTGAGATAGAGTCTCACAATGTAGTTTTGGTTCCTGCATGCAGGTGGTACACAGTCATACACAAATACACATTAAAAAGAAAGATCTCAGGACTGGAGAAATGTTTCAGTGGTTAAGAGCACTGAGTGCTTTTGCAGAGGACCCAGATTTGGTTCCTAGCACCCACATGGCAGCTAACAACAGTCTATAACCCCAGTTCCAGGGGATCTCATGGCCTCTTCTGACTTCTGTGGGCATTGCACAACATAGGTGTACTTAACTTACATACATGCAGGCAATACATGCATAAACATAAAATAAAAAACAATAAAATATTAGTAACAACAACAAACAGATCTTTTTCAAAAAGTAGAAACAGAGGTGAGCTCTCAGACATGATTTGCTTTAGGCAACGAAAGTGGCGTGAAATTATCATATAAAACTGAACTCTGACTTGTGGCTATGTTAGTATCTAAGTAGAGAGTGAGGTGGTCCATGAAACTAAAAGAATATAGGTCTTAGTCTCAGAGGAGGGAGTGTATAGTCAGGTCTGCTGCTGACTAAATGTTTGCATAGCTACATTTCCACTTTTCCTCTGTTTGTCTCATCCCCCCCCCCGCCCCTGGGAACCTGTGACACAACTAGTAATTGTCTAACTTACTGCAGAATGGTGTTCTGAGTATGTGAACAAAACCACACACATAAAAGTTTCACACACATGGAGGTGAGTGGTCATTGCACTGCATCTCTCAAGTTGCACGGGTTTCACAGTGGATTTCAAAGGCTAACCTGACTTTAAAAGCAGTAGCTCTCTTCATTATGAAGAATGAAGCATGTAGTTGCCCAAGTGGTTGCAAATCCACAGTTCCCAGATACACCAGATAAAAATCATTAAACTTACATCAATCATGTGGAATAATAGATGCAGTCACAACAGTGGAGCATTATTATAGGATCCATGTCTCCCGCTTTGAAAATAAACTTGTCAGCTTAGCTTCATCATTTATGTTCTGTAACTGATGCTTCCACCATTGCTTGATCAGTATTCACATGCCAGCAGGAGACTGTTATCTTGGAATAAATAAGGTATGTCCTTTAAGATGTTTTCTCACCACATTTTATACATTTGTACTTTGTAGGAACTCTTCATAGGACAACTCAATACAAGGACAATGAAATGTTATAGCAAATGCATTTTAATGTGTCTTTAGGTTAGAGACACAAATTTCCTAGAACATTCCTAGAAAAGTTCTGTGCAAACAAAACTGTATGGAAGAGAGACAGACATGCTATTGCCATTCTGAGTTCAGTATTACTGATCCTTTCACTGGGGAGTTTATCATTTGACCTCCAAGTCTCCAAGGACATATTAATACTTCCAAAGAACTGTGACTTTCGATGATGTCTGAGGGAGGACAGTGGCATGCCTATTGAAAGCAAGACCAACAATCAATATCAAGACTAGAGCAAGGCCAGAGGCTCTGTAGCCTTGGCAGCAAAATATATTGAGATTTCAAAAACTGTGCAAACAAAGTAAATAATAGTTGAGTACAATATTTTATTTTTTCTATTTTTTAATCTTTTATTTCTGAGAATTTCAGAGGTGAATACTATATTTGAATTAATTCCACCCCTCCTAATCCCCCCACCAACTCCTCTCATGCCCCCCCTAACTTCTCCATTCTCGTCTTCTTCTTTGATTAATAGTATTTCATACACATATAATGCACCGAGTCCATTAAGTGGTATGGGTGTATTTAATACTGCCCACTTGGGGATTAGATAACCTGTCATGGAGCTAGTCGCTGTAGAAAACTGATTCTCCCTCCATCAGCATCCATTGATTGCCTGTAGTTCTTCATCATGAGATGGAACCACATGACATTCCTCCCATCTACCTTGACATGTCAGCTGGTTTTATCACTATGCAGACCTCGTTAGACTACCATACTGTGAATATTTCATGGGTGTAGCTTCCCTATCAAGTCTAGAATGGAATAATTAGCAATATAGATAGTTACACATGGCTGGAGAGGTCATAGACTCTAGAGAAGAACATACTTCTGTCACTTTCTTAGACCCATCTAATTTCTTACTATATTTTAAATATGTATCTTTATATTTACACACAAGTGTAGTTTTTACCATTTATCAAAGAAGCCTTTTTTCATAATAGATTAATATTACAAAGTTCTATAGCTGTTCAAAATGCAGGCAATAAGTCACTGTGTGATGCCCAGCCCTAAGTGATACATCGACAATGCAGCCTCTAAACCTAAGCCTCGGGAAACATCACAGAAGGGAAGGCAGAAAGCGTGTAAGAGCCAGAGGGACAAGAGTACAATATTTTTTTAATCAATATAAAAATCTATGCTGAACAAAATCTTGAGAGAATCTAGAAGCAACCACTACATCAAAAGTTCAAATAAAGATAACATCAAAATACTGTTTTATGCAATTGAAATCAGATTAAAAAGAACCCAAGTCCATCTTGAAAGCTGTTTAATGTTAGGAAAAGACAGAGCAAGGTAATTGTTAAAGAAGGTAGGAAAGCACATCTCAATGTCTAGCAATGAAGGGGTTTTCTTGATTACAGCCACATACAGCTAATTTTTTTTTTTTAAATGCTGGTCAAGAGAGATTGACCTGAATGCCTCCTTGACTCAGGGATTCAGGCAGGCTTCTTTCCTTTGTTACAGTCTAATCGCTCACCTTGGGAGGAGATGCAGGGCATTGCCCTCTCTCTGCTTCAAAGTAATTTATACATATTTATTTGAAATCAGCAATGCATTCCCATCTTTGAGATGCTGGGTATGTATTTAAGTAGGCATCAACTCAAGAGGAAAAATGTTTATCTCAAAAGATGAAACAGCCCTTAACCACACTTTCCCCGATGACTGATGCATAGGTTCTGGCCAGTGAATGTAGGTGGAGTCATGCTCCTCTTAAGAGGGTACTGTGAGCTCTTCTGGGGGTAGCTGCCTTGCCACATGTGTGGTTGTTGGCTGGGCCTCAGCCTCTTTCAATAATATATGGGTGGCTCACTGCCATATCCCAGCAGGTCCACTGTTAGGTCATGGGGGCCAGGGAGCTGTTCTGTCCACCCACTCTCAACCTAAAACAGCTATGGTTTCTCTGGGCATGCATTCCATTACCTTTTCTCAAGGGACAAGGGAGATTGAGAGGAATATAATTAGTAAAAAAAAATACAAGTCAAGCTGGGAAGTAGATAATTCAACGGCCTCGCACATTCTTTCTATGGAGCTCTCAAAGTAAATGGCAGGGCTTTATTTCCCTTCTGTTAAACCCAAGTGTGTGCTATGTGGCTTTCTGGGTCAACCAGAACATTTATTCTTTGGCCAAGGTTTAGCTAGTTTGTATCTATGTGTTCTCCTGAATTATCATCTGCCCTAGATATCCACTCAGAAAAATCAAGCTTATGACCAAAATGAGTAGCAAGAACCACAGAGATGTGCAAATCACTTTTATCAGTAGCAGATGAATAAGGGGTGCTGTCATCTGTATCTCGGCCCTTAGACCAGGGGATTCTGTGTGACCCTTACATGTGTTAGAAGCATCATTGACTGCCTTGAAGACTTAATGGAAGTAGCCACCCCAAACACAGTTATCCAAGTCATCTTATCACTGTTCATTTCTCTTAAATATGACGACATAGAACTATCAGACTTCAACAAGCCTCTGAAATAAAAAGGAGAAAGAAGTATTTAATCTCACTCTAGGATTATTTAATATTTAATATTTAATCTCACACTGTATTCTGTTTGGAACATTTTTAAAAGTTGACTTGGGGCTCTTCTAAGAACTTTCCTAATGGATATTTCATGGAGCATGTTTATATTGTGTTAAGTCCAGATACTTGTGAACATGGCAACAATATACTCACATGCAGATAAATTTATGGAGGAACTAATTCTGTTCTGTTCACTGTGAAATTTCTTACAAAAGGCCTTCACCATAGTCAATGCTTGTTAATGGTGTGTGTGGAAACAAAGAAATGAATAAATTAATTAAATTACAAAGTTTCATAAATTCACATTGATCAATATGTCATTAAGTAAATATATCTTTTAAAAATTGAGGAATGTGAGCTCCCTTTGATTCTTTGTAGACTGATGCTAAATGTTTACTTTTGGACTTTGTCAGAGCTCTCTTTATGGTTATGAATTAAGGATACTTCTAAGGACCATTACATTTCTACATTTTTTTTTTTTTTTTTTTG
>NW_008345884.1:4285278-4293468 GCF_000622305.1 Nannospalax galili
CAGGGTCTCCCTGTAGCTCCAGCTGTCCTGGAACTCACTATGTAGACCAGGCGGGCCCTGAACTCACAGAGATCCGCCTGCCTCTGCCTCCCAAGTGCTGGGATTAAAGGCGTGCACCACCATGCCTGGCACATTTCTGCATTTTAACTTAAAGAAGACGGTCAAATGCCTGATACACAGCTGTGTTTGGGATTCACAGGGTTAATATTAGAAACATATAAATAAAATAATTGTGGCATCGATTACTTAGGATTTATTAGCTGTTAAGCACTGTTCTGATTACGTGCGCTAAGTCACTTAATTCTCATGTTCACACGTGAGCTATTTATTATCCTTCTGCATTTTAACTTAAAGAAGACGGTCAAATGCCTGATACACAGCTGTGTTTGGGATTCACAGGGTTAATATTAGAAACATATAAATAAAATAATTGTGGCATCGATTACTTAGGATTTATTAGCTGTTAAGCACTGTTCTGATTACGTGCGCTAAGTCACTTAATTCTCATGTTCACACGTGAGCTATTTATTATCCCCATTCCACAGGTGAGAAAGCAGAGATGCGGAAATGTAATCTGTAGAGCTAGTACTAAACTCAGTTTGGGTACAGAGTTGGTGTTTGAATATTACATTTACCTTCCATCATTTCAGCTTCTGTACCTTGTGTTCTGAGTCTGTTTTTCCTTCCTTTTCCTCTGTATTCTGTTGAAGTTGCAGGAAAGCTATATAAAATATGAATAAAGTAGAGACTTCCGGGATAGGAGGGGGAGGAACTCTGTTGACATCCTCCTCAACAAAAGAACCACAGTGGGTAAAAATTATCTATGTGATTCTCTCCTCCCTGCTTCTCACCTATGACTCACCAGAAGCATCCCTGTCCCCAGCTCAGCTTAGGAACAGCTCCACTGACGGTGGAGGTGGACAAAAGGGCTCCACCTGACAGCACCTCCTAGTCAAGGACATCCTATCTTACTGGAGGGGCAGCCTTCAGGTTGCTTAGCTTCCCACCGCGAAGGACTCTACTAAATTCTTGTCAAGTACATCCATAACATTGGGAAGTCCTTTCCCCTACCCAGCCCTCACTCATGAGTGAACTCAGTATCCAAATTTTTTCTACTGAGAATACGGAGGCCCAGGTTGCCTTCACCACAGTTTTGTTGTAGTGCCAAAACTACACACTAGAAGAGGCAAGCCAAGAATACCAGAGGCTACTGCTCCACCTAGAATCCTGCTAAAAGAGTAGGGGTATCTATTTAGCAGAACAGTAGTAGGTTCTCCCTTAGGGCCTGTATGTAACCTGTCCTGTCACAGATTCTTGGCCCTTATAAAAGGGCCAGGTATGGGCTCCACTTTGTAAAGTCGGTCTTAAATCTAGTCACAAGGCGGTTAGTTTCTCCTATAATATTTGTGCCACACTAGTGTGCATATCTTGGCAGGTCAATCATATTGCAGCTTTCAGGGTTCACTGTTGGGTGAGGCTGGTGATTACTTTTCTATTTTGGTAGATGCATAGCACCTTCTAGCATTATGAAAGCTAGTCAGTAAAGATGAAGTGCTTTTTTAGTTTCCCTGTAGCCCCAGGTGGCCTATAATTTCCTATGTAGACCAGGCTGGCCTTGATCTCTCAGAGATCTGTCTGCCTCTGCCTCCCAAGTGGGAGTGCTGGGATTAAAGGCATGGATCACCATGCTCAGCTTAGACATGAAGCTTTAAGGTCAGTACAAGCTTGATTTTTCCTTGTTTGTTCTATGACTCATGTATGTACTATCTTCAGCAATAGGGTCTTACTCAAGTTATGGTGGCTAACCAAGAAAAATGGCAATGACCAGTATTGTTTAAGGGTCTATGCAATGCCCTTGGTCAACAACTCCAAAAGTAGGAGTACATTCATGGCATTTGGGCTTTTTATTTTTTAGTCTGTGTCTGGTCAGGGCATTGTACTCCAGTTGCTAAATAGACATAACATTAAATTGACTCCCCGATTATTATACCCATAAATTACTGTCTACTTCAACTCTCACCAGAGAAGCTTCTTCTTGCAATAGATGGCAATTAACAGAGACCCACAACTGGTCAACATGCAGAGAATAAGAGACTGCCAAGTGCACAGCCCTAAATGGGACACTTATATCACATATTCTCCTCACAAGGTTCAGGGATCATTGTGAAAGAGAAGGTGGAAATATTTAAAGTATTAATAATAATATAAATATTTAGAAATATAGATGATAGATGACAGACAGATGATAGATAGATAGATAGATAGATAGATAGATAGATAGATAGATAGTGATAGATAGCAGTGATATTGGGGTTAGAGAGATGGCTCAACAGTTAAGAGCACTAGACACCCAGGTTTTGGTTCCTAACATCCACATGGTGACTAACAACCACCCATAATGCTAGTTCCAGGGGATCTGAGGCCCTCTTCTGGCCTTTGTGGGCACTGCCTGACACACATGCACTTATATACATGCAGGCAATACACTCATACACATTAAAAAAAAAAAAAAAGAAAGAAAGAAAAGACCTCTGTTGATTCAGAGCAGGATCCTAGAGATTTTGCCCAAGAAGAGAAGTATGAGGAACGTGGTTTTAATGAGCTAACTTTACTATAACACAATGCAGGGAAACTCACATTCACCTGTCACTTACACAATGGATGTTTTGGTGGTGGGAGGTTGGTAGTTTCAAGAGAGCAACAAGCTAAGCTATAGGTCAAGTATTTTACCAAGGAGGGCCAGAGAGAGAGAAGAATAAGAAAAGGCCTCCTGATGTCAGAATGAACTTCACATTCTACTTTCAAAGCCTCAGCATCGTATTTTCAAACACTTTGTTATAGGGTATTGATGAAAATGAGAAATGAAACAAAACCTGCAGAATTTCTGCTTTGTCAAGCGTGTATGGAAAAATTTTCCAGAAACAATCAAACACTTAGACAAAAAATAAGGTGTGAGAAATAGAAAAGGAATGATATCACATAGGGAATGAAGTTAGAGGTAAACAAGAAAGAAACATAGGATATTCAAGTGCATGTGGAAATTAAATAACAGGGTTCTAAATCATCATTGGGTTAAAGAACAAATCATAAGAGAACTTACAAAATATTTAAAGGTGATGAGGATGGAGAAAAAACATGAGAGGCATTAAGGCGGCACTTACAGGGAAACGCATAGCTGCAAACAACTATAATAAAAGAGATGAAATATTTCTAATTAACAATTGAAATTTCTACCCTGCTACCTGAAAATAAAAGCAAAGTAAACAAAACAAGCAAAATGAACAAAATAATAAAGATTACAACAAAATTAATGAAACAAAGCTTTACAAAATGACAGAGATTATCAAAGGACCAAAAATTGACTGTAAAACTCAACAACACTGAAAAAAATTCAAGACAGTTTCATCTCCTAAAATCAATAATTCAAGAACAGGGGCAGGTACTGTTACTACTTTACAGAAGTAAAAAGAATAAAAAGAACACTATGAACAATTATGCAACAACAAATTATACGACCCAGACGAAGCAGAATAAATGCTTGGAAATACAAACTACCAAAAATGATCCAAGCAGAAATGGGAAATCAGAACAAATCTCTCACTTGTAGAGATTGAGTTAATAATCATGAAACATCCACTCCTCAAAAAACAAAACTAAACAAAACAAAAAAAGCCAGCATCAAACAGCTAGCAAAGGTATAAAGACATAAAAACTAATTCTTAAAAATCTTACCAAGAATTAGAAATATATCAAAATCCTAAATGCTCCCCTTTTGTCTAGAATGTCTGTCTCTATGAATATACTTTATCAAAATATGAAAATACACATGAGTAATGTGTAAACATGGCAGCTTGAAGGACCATTTATGGCCAGTGAATGGAAGCCATCCAAAGGCTACCAGCAGTGGAAAGGCCTAATAGTTAGGGTGCAGTCGTCATTTTAGGATGACTGCTCCCATTTCCATAGAGATGAAGTAAATCTATGCAAACTGGCATGGAAAGCTGCTCACAAAATGTAAAGACAAGTGAAAATGTACAATGTCATGTTATAATATATGTAAAATAAGGCTACTGTGTCTGTTGTTTCTTAGAAAAGGGCCTAAACACCATTAATTGGGCAAATATTTGCAGCATCTCTGTTGGCCTATGCTGTAGCTTAATACACAAGAAGCAACTCAATTTAAATCAGAATACAGTGGGTGGACTTGCACTGGCAAGCATCTGGGGACACTGTCTTGACACAGTGGGCCTTAACATGGATGACAGAGTATATGGGTTCTAGTGGCAGGGGCTATGGGAGGGTACTGATGGGGGACAGGGTATAACATTGATTAAGATTGTTTGAGATATTCTGTATGAAATACACAAAAATTCAAAAAAAACAAAATTTAAAAAAGAATATACAGCATTTGAGTATTTGTCCCTTTGATATTTGATGTGGAACCCATGTTTGAAGCTATTTTTCCTTTATATTACAATGTCGAGTATATGATGTAAAATTGGTCCATCTTCATCCATTGACTTTCATCTAGCGCAGCGATGGAATTATAGGCAGAAATATGATTCAGACATAGAGAACAGACTAAAAAGTATATATGTCCATTTTACTCTGAGAGTATGGCTAGAAGAGAAATGAAGAACTGATGGAGTGAAAGAGGGACATAGTCTTCCTCTTATGCTTCACTTTTCTATAATTGAACTTAACATGGGTTATTTCATATGTTCATATTTAAAAAATAAGAAAGCTTGGTTTTTTTTTTTTGAGACAGGATCTCCCTGCTGTAGCCCCAGTGGTCTGGAACTTACTATGTAGACCAGGCTGGCCTTGAACTCACAGAGATTGACCTACCTCTGCCTCCTGAATGCTGGGCTTAAAGACATGCATCACCAAGCTTGGCAAGAAAGAGCTTTGTAAATTACAGTAATTAAAGGATGAAACTACATTTGGTAAATAATATATTTAAAAACTAGTTTTTGTGGGGCTGGAGAGATGGCTTGGTGGTTAAGAGCACTGGCTGCTCCAGAGGACTCCAGTTTGGTGGCTAGAACCCACATGATGGCTAAACACCATCCACAACTCCAGTTCCCCAGGATCCAACTGACCTTCGTGGGCATTGAATGCCAAGGATGTGCTTATACATGAGACAAAACACTTGTATACATAAAACAAAAATAAATGAATAAAAAGTTTAAGTAGTTTTTTTCTTTTTTCCACCTTTGAAACACTAAAAACCTAACAACTTCTTCAAACCTATCTTTTCTCTACATGGGCCTCCTTTTTCTCTTTAAGTAGAATTGACACAGACTAAACTTTGTATACTTAAAAGTCCCCTATCCTGAAGTTTCTTATGTATCTTGTTTTCTGTCTTCTCACCAGGATAACATCTCATTTGCGTTCAACCTTTAGTGCTCACATTTCATTGTTATGTTGGTTGGACTCACTTTGTTTAAGATTACACAAAAAGATGTGCCAAATGGCATGACCCATTATTAAGAGTCTAGAGAGATCCAAGTTTTGAGACTTGCACCGAGTGGTTTCAGTATCACTTACTGTTTTATGTGCATGCGTGTCAAAAGCAATTACCCCGATTCAGCAAAATTCAATGCTTTCTAACAAATGATCAGGAGGGTAAACAACTCATTTACATGGAGAGGTTTATATTTTCAGAACCGCCTCAAGGGAATCTTTCCAAGAGGCCAGAAAGGAATTCAGCAGAAAGGAAACAGCAGGAGGATCCTGCACGTCTCTGCAGTGCGGCAGTGCTGGTTGCCAGTACCAACATCATAACATTTTAGAGCTCAATTTTCTGTATTTTGAAACGCCTTGCAGAGATTCCGTCAAGCAAGTCAATCTGCCATCAAACCTGACTTTGTTCATTGTGGAAACTTTCTACTTCATGGCACCTGAGCTAAGCTGTAAAAAGTTGGCTTTCTAAAGAGAATAAATCAGAAATGGTGACTTGCATGCAGACAGTGGTTCTCTAACTGGCTTGCATCAGAATTGCCTGCAGCGTCTAAGATGCAGATTCCTGGGCCTAATCATAGAGTAATTTCATGTGTCTGAGGTGAGGCCTGAGAATCTGCATTCCAGGTGAGTTCCCCAGTAACTCAGGCTGCTATTCTGGGGTCCGCTGTGGTGACTCTTAGGCTTCTAGGACCCTCAGTTTATAAGTAGATACTCTAATTCACTGAAAGATACACACCTGGCTGTCACATATGAGGGTACCCAAATACTCCGGCTTGGTCTCTGAATCTGATTATCCTAAGATGAAAAGTAAGATAATATATGTAAACACCATTTGTTTAAAATAGTGTCTGTGTACTGGTGAAAAATGATAGTCCTGAGTTCAGATTGTCTTTGATACAGGTGCTGATTATTTCCCTACAAATAAATCTTGATTTTGTTTTCTGAGACCTTGAATGAACTGGACCCTATGGACATTATAGGGTTAACTATAGCAACTGAACTTTAGATTTCCTGATCCAATATTCTGAAAGCTGGCTTGTAATATGTTCCTGTCTTCCGGAGAACTGTCAGTGGCCCACAAAGACAGAATATGGACTAGACATGATGCTATCGTTTTGCCCACTCCTGCTTAACTAGCCATCTTTTTAGTCCTCAAAGCAAAATTTAGTTAGTTCTGTTTTATAATTCAGCAAAATTGCTGTATTTCAGGTAGGTCTCTCCGTGCCAGTTAATTAATAATTCTCTCATTAATTAAAAAGGAAAGCTGTTATTACAACATATACTGGAACTATGCCAGGCAAAGTGGGAACATCTGACTTCCAACTGACTCAGCAAATCTAGTGCCAGACATGGTGTTAATTGTTTCATGCATACTTAAGTGTTTTCTTATTATTATGTTATATTGAAATGGGCAGAGCTTTTATTTTAGCACCAGTTAAATTAAATTGATTTTCAACTGAATCATACCCATTGGCAGAGTTTTCCAGAAAGCTGAGGTTCGCCTTATGAGAAACCAAAGGTAACTCCTGTTATTATGGAAAATGTCACTTCAGGTAGAAGGAGGCAGTCCTGTCTTCACACACACACACACACACACACACACACACACACTTAGGTTACAAAAGCAATAATAATTCATCTTAACTGTGAATGTTGGGGGATGCAAAATTAAAGTGCAGTATTAAATAAATAATGATATTTAGTATATATGAATGTTTTGTAGCATTTAGGTAGTTTTTTTTAAACCATTTAAATAAAATTATCCCTGCCATTTTTTTTTTTTTTTATGTGTATGGGTGTATTGCTTGCATGTAGGTAGGTGCAACTCATGTCGTGTGATACCTGAGAAGATCAGGGGAGACGGTCGGATCCCCTGGAACTAGAATTACAGATGATTGTTAGAAACCAAAGCGGTGGGAGGGGGGGTGCTGGAGAGATAGCTCAGTGGTCACTGGTTAAGAACACTGGTTGTTCTTCCAGAAGACCCGGGTTGAAATCCCAGCACCCACATGGCAGCTAACAACTGTCTATGACTCCAGTCCCAGGGGATCCAACAGTCTCTTCTGACCTCTCCCGGCATTGCATGACACAGGTGCACTTACCTACATGCAGGCAATAGATGCATACACATAATATTAAAAAAAAATTATATATTTAAAAAAAGGAAACCAAGTGGGTGCCAGGAATCCAAACTTGGGTCCTCTGTAAGAACAAGCGAGCGCTCTTAACCACGGAGCCAGTTCTCTAGTGTGATCACCGCCATTTTTATAGTAAGACAGATGAGCCACAAGAAAATGGTTTCCTTAGGCCTGAAATCAACTTATTTGAATGGGGGCAGGGGAGAGAGATGGGGGGGAGGAAAGAGGAAGGGAGGGAGGAAGGAAGAGAGAGAGAGAGAGAAAGTTACCAATACTCTCAAGTATTACCAAGAACCAGAGCATGTCTGCAGTTCTGTGATGACAAAGTGGGTAGTCCAAGGTTAAAGGCTATGAACTGGACCTCATGCTAAGGTTTCTCAAATGCAGTGTGGTAAGGAGCAAGTATGTCTTCTGCTTGTGCCGAAATCTGAGTATTTACATAGAAAGCACATTAAGTGCTCAGAGATGTACTTGGGGAGGGACCTTTATTTTGGTGAATTCTAGAAGGTGCCTGGTAGCCACTATACCATTAGTCAAGATGATTGAGTTTCATGTTATCCACATCAAGATTTGGAATCTTGTTTGG
>NW_008345884.1:4294254-4343739 GCF_000622305.1 Nannospalax galili
GAACTCAGTATAAGCCCTGTAAGACATAAAATTGAATGAGTTTTTAACCTTTAAAAAAGGCCTCCATTTCATTTTTTTGTGGTTATTTTTTTAAGACAGTGTTTACCTGTAACTCCAGCTGATGTGGAACTCACTGTGCACATCAGGCTGGCCTTGATCTTACAGATATCCACCTGTCTCTGCCTGGGAGTGCTGGGATTACAAGCATGTGCCATCAGGCCTGGTTCAAAATGCATTGTCACGGATATAAAAATTTCACTTTAGGATAACCCAGAAGCTGGGGAATATCAGTGAAAATTGCCCATGGTTAGTCACCCAGATTGGTTAGTATTAATGTATTTTAAATTATTCTGCAAAATCAGTGTATATATATATATTTTTCATATCTTTGCAATTCCAATTTAAGAAAAATGTCAAAATCTGGTCAGAAATAACCATCCTTTGGGGTTCTAGCAGATGAAGTTTACCATCATTATTCATGTCACTGATGATATTACAGTTTGTGTCTTTTCCATTGTATCATGAATGCATGTGAATTAGAGTTTGCCATTTTTGCTCCACTACAGGGATCCTGCTGAGACATATCCCTAGTATATTCAAAAAGCAGAAAAATACATGATGAAAGCCATCTCCTTGATGGATTTATTCCTTTCAAAGACTGACAATTTTGGAATAATTTTCCTGGTGAAGCTAATACTTATATAGGGCTGGAACAGGATGCTTTTCTTTAAAAAAAAAAATGTATGTATTTGAGTGTTTTGCCTGCATGTATGTAAGTGCACCCATGTCAGGCAAAGCCCACAGAGGCCAGAAGAGGGTGTCCTTGGAACTGGAATTATGGATGGTTATTAGCTGCCATTTGGGTACTAGGAACCAAACTCAGGGTTTCTAGAAGAGCAGTCAGTGCTTTCAACCATTGAGCCATCTCTTTAGCCCCAAGACATGAAGCTTTTACACACATGGATACAAGCATGTGCTGGTATAAACAGATATGCACGGGTGAAAAGATTAGGATGGTTTCTTCACATGTGTTATATTCCTCCACGTCTGTTTTTCTGTCACTTTCTACTCTTCTTCCACATTCAGTCTTGCAGAAAACATCCACAAATGCATGTGGATGCAATGTATGTGGTAACAGCTGTGCTTAGCAAGCACTGAGATATACTACTGTGAAACCCAATTTAAAAATCAAGCCGGGGCTGGAGAGATGGCTCAGTGGTAGAGAACTCTGAGTGTTCTTGCAGAAGACCCAGGTTCAAATCCCAGCACCCACATGACAGCTAGCATCTGTCCGTAACTCCAGGTCCAGGGGATCTGACAGCCTCTTCTGTCCTCTCTGGACATTGCATGACATGGGTGCACTTACATACATGAAGGCAATACACGCATGCACATAAAATAAAAATAATAAATAAAATGTTTTTAAAAAGAACATTTTAAAAAATCAAGTCGAGAACAGGAAAGGTTATTTTAAATGCTTATAAATAACTTCTGTGCAGGTTCTTTTTTACTTGCTGTTAATGTTGAAACAGTGTCTCACTATGTTGTCTAGGGAGGCTGTGTACCCAAGATCCTCTTGTCTTGGCTTCCCTTATGCTGCGATCACAGGTGTGAACTACCATGTCTGACCTCTGTGAATATCGTAGCAAGTATATGAAACTAACTCCAATTTCATTCTGAGATAGACATGATGGATTAATATCAAAATAATGGTGGCCCAAGCCTTTAATTCTAGCAGTCAGGAGGCAGAGGCAGGAAGATTTCTGTGAGATTGAGGCCGGCTTGGTCTACATAGTGAAACCAGCTGTAGCTACACAGAGACTCTGTCTCCTTTTTTGTTTTTTCCGGTCTTTTTGAAACCTGAAGCTCCAGCTGGTCTGGAACTCACTATGTAGACCAGGCTGGTCTTGAACTCACAGAGTTCACCTGCCTCTGCACCCCAAGTGGCACTACAGGAGTGTGCCACCACTCCCGGCCTGGAAATCCAGTCTCAAAAGACAAACAGAAATAAAATAAATAAATAAAATAAAATAGTGCTTTTGTTAACCACTAGAGTTGGGCAGTATGTCTGTACCTCCAGAGTCCTCTATTCTCAGTAAGTATCTTCAAGGGAGTTAATGACATATATGTTATAGTCTACGAGGCAGTGACCTTTATTGCTTCCACTTTAACACTGAACATGATACATGGCCATGTACATGTCAGCTGTTGTGGGGACCACACTGGCTGAAGCCTCAGATGCTGCCCATCTGGATCTATAAGCATGCTCATTCTGAGGCCGTGCTTCCCCAAGGACTACCTTTAGGCCATGACTGAGCACAGGATGTGAGATATGGATGCACGGTGTCAATACAGACCAATTTCTTTGAGAAATCAGGTTTCCCCAAAGGTAAAAGAAGTTTGTATTCACCTAGCCCAAGCATACTTTGAATTGTGTTGTTATCTGAGCCTCTTCTACCCAATCCTCCTTTTTCCTTCCAGATCTCTTTTCATTGGTGTCAGTCACACATCATCATCTTAAGGATCTTCTTACCTTGTGTTGTTTTCTCTGCCCAGCAAATCTCTTGCAAATGTGATTCTGTCTCAGTGTCTGACTCTAAACAGTTCTAAAATTACATGAAGATATACAGTAACTAAATCACAGAGAGATACAGGAACAACTTCCTTATGCGAGGTTTAAATTTAACCTGTGTTAATCCAACCCTGAAAATTGTTTTCTGAAAATAAGTAAAGATATCTTCACATCAGCAAAATTGTCATTTGTCTCACTCTAGCATGTTCGGTGACAGCCTTGCTCCTTCAAAACTCTTTCTCTCATTCCTGTCATCAAAGTGGATCATACAGTACATCCAAAATGAGCAAACTACTGAGGTGACTACACTTTAGGAAGGAACAACTTTATGTTTAGCACCTTATAATTCCAAACTTAAATTAAGATCCATCCACAATGAATTAAAAGAAAAGAGAAGACAGAATTATTTACATGTCACACAAGTTAAGCTTTGCCTAACATTATTGCATAGAACACAGAATCTTTTCTAGGCATGTGAACTAAAGCTTTTTTTTTTTTTAATAGAAAGACTTACTATTCCCATTTTGAGTAATTTGTGACACAGTGAACTTTATGTGACTAATATATTATCAAAAGGGTTAGGTGACTTAGAATTTGAATGTTTATCTAAATTTATCATCTAATCATACATCTTATTTCACATGCCTCAAAGATTGTTGGGTGCATCCAAGGTCTTGCAATTCTAATAGAATGTTTATTTAAGAAAAATATTTCTGCAGGGCCAAGCACAAGCTGGGTGTTCCATATCTACTTGTGAATATATGAAAAAAATGGACTACTAAGATAGAAAAATAGAGTTGAACGGACTTTTTAGTATTTAGGTCAAGACGTTTTCAGCAGACACAGTTGGTTAATAAAAACGAACAACTGCAATTCAAAAGATGAAATTTGTTCTTGAGTTTAAAAAGGAATCTTTCCAGCAGGTCATTGCCTCAAAGGCCTGTCCTGCCAGGACCGAGTTGTTCCCAGGGAGCTCTCGGCAGCCAGAAAGCACAGTCATGCAGTGGAATAGCATTTACTGGAAGGGGATCGGGAGGCCTCCTGTTGGATGGCTCTGGAGTGATTCATTGCAACAATTTATAACATTCTCACAGAATTTTAAATTCTTCTCTGCCACGAAAATGCATATTTCCTTCTACACGAGGGGAAAAGAGGCCAAAAACGGGGCAGCAGATGGTCCCAGCTCATTGTCCCTGATAAACCACATACACTTTGTGATTCTTCTTTTATTATTAATATTCAAAACGTACTCCCACCCAAATGAAAGGGAAAAAAAGCATCATCTGTGAAAACCAAGCTATGATATTCACATAGCTATTATCTATGTGACTTTTACATTTTGATAATAATATGTAAGTGTGGGGCTTGGGATGTAGGTTGGTCGATAGCATGCTTGATTAGCATGCACAGAGGCTTGGCTGGTTCTCCAGGATGGCATAAACTGGGGCACAGTAGTGCACATCTTTAATCACAGTACCCACTTGATAGATAGGTGGAAACAGGAGGATCAGAATTTTAAGGTCAAGTACAGAGCAAGTTTAGGCCAGATGGGGCTACCTGAGTCTTTGTCTCAAGCCAAAAAAAAAAAACCAAACAAACAGTGTGTTTAAGGTATATTTCATGTAACAGCAATAATTAAAGAGGTCATAGGAGTTGGAGAGGGGGAGAATAGGGTGGAAATGATATAAATACAGTACTTGTATATAAAATTCTCAAAAAACTTTAAATAAAAAAACGTGAGTTTCTTGTGTATGCATATGAGCATGTGTGCATGTGTGTGTGCGCGCGCGTGTGTGTGTGTGTGTGTGTGTGTGTGTGTGTGTGTGTGTGTATAACATAATCTTGGTTATTTTTGTCTTTTGTGTGTGTGTGTGTGTGTGTGTGTTTATCATGAGCTTGGTTAGCTTTGTCCTTGGCCTAGGTCTATGCAGCTCTAGTTTCAGCTGTAAGGAACCCTGCACAATTTGCCCTTTTATTCTGCTTGGAAGTTCTGCTGATCAAGCTGTATGAAGGCTCAGGTGCTGACAAGCTGGGTGCTGTCTGTAACTAGGATTACAAGAAGCCCATCCAATTACTGCACTGCGGTCACTCCATGTGTCACAGCAAGGAAATGAAAGTCATTCATTGTCCTTGTTCCTCATCCCCCCCACGCCCAGCCTAAACCCCGTCTTTCAGATCTCTGACTCAATAGTAATTCTATGTGCTAACATTTCAGCAGAATTATTTAATACTGTTACTATAATGCTAAATGACAATCCTTACATTTTATTTTACATTTAAGTTTTAGAAGTTAAGATGCTGTTTTAAAAATTACATTAGCCCCGCCCCATCTGCACCCCAGCACATACACATATCCAAGCATGGACTGTAAAACCTTTGGACAGAAACCAGGTCTTTTATTACATCCCTGTGCACTTTTAGGGTATGTCAAAAACATGGAAGTAAGTAGAGCATTGTTTAAAAACCCACCTTTAAAAATCCCCCGTCCCTACCACCACAGCCAAAACAAAATACTCCAAAGGCCTTAGGTCAGGATCTTCAGGAATGGGTGGATATCTCTATTTTAAGCCGCGTCTATGGTCGGTCTCTGTTCCACATTCCTTTTTTCTTTCATGTTACCCCACACCACGGACTATTTGTTTGGTGTTTATGTTTATTTGCACAGCTTCTTGAGCCTAGGTTGGCTCCAGACTGGGTGTCCTCCTGCCTCAGCCTCTTGAGTGCTGAGAGTACAGGTGTGTGACACTATACCCAGCAAATATTGCCTTTTCTTCTTTTTAAAAAATATTTCATTTTTTATTATTTTATTGTATTTTATGTGTATGAGTATTGCCTGCACCCATGTCATGCAATGCCTGTGGAGGTCAAAAGAGGGCATTGGATCCCTTGGAACTGGAGTTACAGTTGTTACCTGCCATGTGGGTGCTGGGAACCAAATCCAGGTCCTGTGCAAGAACAACCAGTGTTCTTAACTGCTGAGTCGTCTCTCCAGCCCCTCTTTCTTTTTAAATGAGGATTGAATCTAGGTTTTAGTGCAGGTTAAGCATGTATATATTCTACCACTGAGCCACAGAAGGTATTTCTTCTTAAAATTTTCATTATTAATTATTATGTGAATAATGTATTTGAGTTCTGTTATATATGTGCCAAGGAGCCCATGTGTAGGTCAGAGGGCATTTTTCAGGAGTGTGGGTTCTACCCTGACACCATGGGTTCCAGGGACTGAAAGCAGGTCATAAGACTTGAGTAGCAAGTACTTTGATCCACTGATCTATCTTGCTAACCTACCAGAAACTGTTTCTAAGTCCACATACAATATCTTCTGTATACACCTGAGCACAGTTGTCTTAGCTACTCTGGGCTCTGATCCTCCTGTTTCCTATGACTACCTCTGCGCAGTCCTGGTCACAGCCATTGTCATAAATTGTTCTTTAGCTAGTGCCTGTACCCACCTCTGTGCCAAGAGAGCAGTTGTTTACCCTCCCATTGCTGCTGTTGCCAACAGCACTATGGTTGGTTCTTTTATATATGAAGCCTTGCCTTCTACATATAGCAAAGTCCTACCGGGTGAAGAGGGAAGCTGTGCTCTAGCTAGCTAGCACCTCAGCTTTATGATTATGACATAATTGCTTGTTTAGTCCCCTATCTATAAAATTAGACCTCGGTTAGATAAATTTCTAAAATTATTTCCTATTACAATTTTGTGCCTTTAGACAGCTACTAACTCTATGCTTGTACCATGTTGGGTTGTCCAACCATCCCACAGCAGCTGTTTTGGCTCAGATGATTTCCCAATCTGTCTCTTGCCTGCCTGTTTGGGAGGTGTCTGTCTCATGGGGCAGAACTTAACAGAAATAGTGTCTGAGATGTCACTGGCTAGTTACAAGAGGTCAAAGAAGGATGCACAAACCCAGAGAAGGAAAGAGAGGGAAAGGTGCTGCCATATTAGATGTCAAATGCAGACTGGGAAGTCTTGGTGAGTGATATAAACACACACACACACACACACACACACACACACACACACACACATTCTAAATCCAAGAGACAAAGCCTTGTTAATAACCAGAGCAATATCAAATGTTACCAGGAAAAAAACTGGGGGCAGAGTTTGTAAGAGGGATGTTTTGGGAGTCTAGACTACTGGAAGTTACACTTCAGATCTAAAATCCAGAAAGCAAAGCCCATCTAAAGACCACATGGATGTTAGGTGTCATTGTCTAGAGTGGATTGAGTTTACAGGAAGGAATCAGGAAAAGAAATACAAACTCAGGGTTGGTTGGCAGTCAGTGACCTCTGATTCTGACTTCATAAGATATTAACTTTTGGTTGCTACTTTACCTTACATGTAAAAGGGATTTTTTTTTAACCTATGTTCTCAGCTCACATAGGCTTGGAACTAGTTTGGTCAAAGCAATCAATATAATAGAAGGTTTGGGCCACAAGTGGGAAGACTTGAGACTAAGTTTGCTTTATTTACAGTATCTGGGATGTGAGAGGGGGTGCTGAGATGGCTTGCTCAAATTATAATTATCCCCTCCTCACTTCTGTCATGTGTACTTTGGCCTCATGACTATATTTCTGCCTGCCTTGGTGTCTCTTGACACCAGTTTCCTAGGCTCGATGATTCAATAGTGGATTTGTCTACAATGTCCGCCAAACCCAGTGGCTTAGACAATAAAAAGTTACTATTTCATGGTTTTGGAGGCTAAAGTTGAAGATCAAGATGTCACAAGAGTTATTTTCTACCTCAGGCTTAGAGGAAGAGATTTTGTTTTGTTTTGTTTTTTGAGACAGGGTCTCATTATGTAACCTTGGCTGACCTAGAACTTGATATGTAGACCAGGCTGGCCTCAAACAGAGATCTACCTGCCTCTACCTCCCGAGTACTGGCATTAAAGACATGTGCCACCATGCCAGACCATGAGGAAGAGATCTGTTCCAGGTCTTCTTCCTGCTTCTGGTGATTTTCCTGTAGTCTTTGACATTCCTTGACCTCTCTATATTCCTGTAGTCTTTACCTGAATCTTTACACAGTGTTCTCCTGTGTGCATATCTATGTCCACAGTCCTCTTCTCATATAGATATCAGTCACATTGGTTTATAGGCCCACTTAACTCCAGTATGTCCTCAGTTTAAATAATTATATGTCCAATAAAACTACTTATAAAGACACATCTAGGGTTGTAGAGGTTAGGACTTTAATATATGAGTTTTAAAGTGAGAGGGAAAGGGACACAATTCAATAAGTAACATGTTTATTGCTTAGTTTTTACCAATTTACATTTTTTTTTATCTTTTTGAGACAGGGTCTTCCTGTAGCGCCCCAGCTGACCTGGAATTCACTATATAGACCAGGTTGGCCTTGAACTCACAGAGATCCACCTGCCTCTGCATCCTGACTACTGGGATTAAAGGCATACACCACCATGCCTGGCCCAATCTACATGTTTTATTTTACTTTACGAGGTAGAAGATAGGTGTTTCTATCTGTACCACTAGCTAGTGATAAGAGATGAGCTTTAACTTTATAAAAACCCACCACTTCGGGAGTTTCAACAGAGTTACTCTGTGTGAGTGTAAAATGCTTCCTACAGGAAAACATGCTAGTAAATGAAAATCTCAGTGCCAGGTACGGGATACCTTCCTGTGAATTATTAGACAGAGAGGTCCCAGAGACCCCTAAAACAATGCAAGATATTGTCAATGCTTTTGGTTGACTGCCATAACTAGATGGTGAATCCTAATTGCAGGACATAGAGAGAGCAAGCTGGAGCTAACTTGAAAACTTCCTCTTTGCTGGCTAGCTTCCGTATTTCTGGAAGGTGCTGCACAGGCTGCTGGAGGAGAACATCATCAACAGACTTAGCAAGCTGTTCCCCCTGTATGCTAAAATGCCAACTTGCCAGGCAAGATATACCCAGTGGTTCAATAGTGGCAGAACTATTACAGCATAACCAACTACTTTCTGATTGGATTTGAAGTCTACTCTGTAGTAGAGAATGCATGCCTGGTACTTTAAACCAAAACTTATGACTGGAATGGTCATAAACCCTAGGGGTGTGTTTTGCTAAATGGACATGTGGTCAAAATGCATTCTAATCACCTATGCTTATACCCATAGATTCTTGTCACCGAAACTTCTTTTTATAGTGGGGACAAGTCAATGAAGAGACTCCTAACTGGTCAAAGGATTGAGAATAAGAAATTGTTTAGCACTCAGTTCTAAATGTGACATCTATAACAACACCTTCAAGGCTCAGGGGACATTGTGTAAAAGTGGATGGAATGAATGTAAGAAATAGAGGATGGGGAAGAGTGTTTTGAAATGATGTCTTCTAGACATGACGTGACCATTCAATTCATGGACTCATACCTATGATTTCTTGCACTCAGTGATTTATAGACTCAGTGAGTTATAAAAAAAAAGAGTACATGAAGGGATGCAATGTGAAGGTTCAGAGGGAGTAGAAAAGAAAATTGGGGTGACTATGATCAATGTACACTGTATGCATATATGAAATTATCAAAGAATAAAATACTATTTGAAATAAAGAGTTGAAGCTAGATGTAGTAGCACATGCCTTTAATCCTAGGCAGGCTGATCTCTGGGAGTTTGAGGCCCATCTGATCTATACAGCAAGTTCCTGACAAAAGAGTTCACCACATAGTAATTACTATACTGATCAAAGTTACTATGCTGATCTGTTTACTTAACTGAAAAAGTATTCCAGTCCAGAATCCCACAGCACGCTCCATTGACCAAATCAGACTCAGCTGGGTAGCAATGAACATTTCACAACTTTCTTTGACCTGCTTCCTGTTCCCTTTTTCAGACCTGTCTCATGGGTAGAGGCTAGCATTCCCTACCTTTCTCTGTTTCTCAAGGCCTCTCTTTTATGCACACAGTAATTTTCAAGAGAGAGATGCATGGACCATACCTTGGGAGACTCACAACTGACCTCCCTAAGAAATAACAGTGCATCCATATGCTGTATAGATGCTTAAGGAATTAAATTATGGAGGTTCAAGCAATACTTCTGTACTTTATAATTCACAATATACTACCAAAAAATTGCATGTAGGCTACAAGGTTTTCAGCTATAAGTGGCATATGGAAAGTCTACACATAATGTAGCATTGTAAGTGCATTGAGGGGGCTGGAGACACCAAGGGTTAATCATCATATCTGCATCTAGTAGCTCATAACTTTTCCCATTGTTTCATATTTAATGCTGGGGATGGAGAGATGACTCAGTGGATAAGATCACTGGCTCTTCTTGCAAAGGACCCGGGTTTGAATCCTAGCACCCACATGGTGGCTAACAACTGTCTGTAACTCCAGTTCCAGGGGATCCAGTGTCCTCTTCTGTCTTCCATGGGTACTGCATGACACAGGTGCACTTACATACATGTAGGCATAAAACTTCTACACATAAAAATAAATCAAGAAAACATTTTAAAAGTGCCTTGAATTATCAGAAAGTTATCAGTTATATATGTACAAGCAATAAGTAATGTGCTTCACCTTTGCATTTAACCTGCTAGAGAATTTCAGAGGAAGACCTCATGAATCAATCATTGGATAAAACATCTGTTCAAGCATTAGCTCTGCTTCAACCACAGTACTAGATTTAAGAGCTATATTCATGATGAGAGGTAGTTTCTGATGTAAAGGTCCTTGGCCCACCATTAAAAAAACATCCTATTCAAAAATAAAGAATTCAAGAAGGTGATAGAATTTTCAGGTCATTAAGACTTGTGTGAAGGACAGATGAATTTCTTTTGTCTGGGAATGACCTGAGCATGAGAAGAGTTTGGCCCATGACCCTTGTTCTAACACCAAGGTTGCTGTGTTCTCTGGAGATGGTTTGTTATTAGAGGTTAATTAGTTCTTTTGGTGTAACTTCTACATCTTCTGACGTCCCTGTGAGTCCTCTCTAGGGCCCCTATAAGGCTCTCACACCTCAGCTCCAATTCCTGTGGTTGGTTGACATGTGAAATAACATCTCCAAGGAAAATAAGGCAAATCCAGAGAAGCAGGAGTGGGGATGATGGTGGGGTGTGAGGGTGGGCAGCTGCAACAGTGACTAAAATAGGGGAGGTTGAGACGCTTCTAGATTTTTGTTAAAACTCAGGAGTGTTCTGAACTAATCATGGTAATGATTCTGCCAAAGCAGCTGCCCTGAGCTCTCTCTTGTTTATGGTAAAATGGCAATGAAGGGAAATTGTATATGGATATGACCCAAGGAACACATTTTCTCAGAAACTTCAGTGCGTGCAAACAAATTGGCCTTGAGGCAAGCTAGAAAACAAAGAAGGGGAAAGTTCCTATATGGGACAAAAGGACATTCTTTGTTAGGTCTGATGCAGGGCTGGTTCCAACTTACCTTCCTGGGTGGACTGCTTCTTGTTTTTGGTTTCATTGCCTGAGGTGTGGATAGTCATTGCTACAAGCTACCCCTCAGAAAAATCATCTCCTTAAGAAAGCCTTAGGACACCAACATAATTTCAACACAGGCATGCTAAACAGGCCAGCGTTGAATACCACAAACCACTATGGCCCAACCAACTGCATTGGGCATGGACTTTGGAAGACACTCAGTCAAATTTACCTTGTTCTTGGAGAGCTCTAAGTGCTTATATTCTCTTAAATCAAATTCTACAGCTGAGGTTTCTCTTTTTTAAAAAAAAAAACTTTTTATTTTTGAGTATTATTTTTAAGTGGCATTGACCCTCCATCAACTACACAACTTTCTTACCAGTTCTCATCTTTAGAACAAATACCTTTCTTTTCCTCTTTTTCTATGATCCATCCAGTCTTCTTTAATTCCTCACCTGTACTTGCTCCCATACCAGTTCTTTCCTCTGTGTTCCTCAAGGTCTATGTAAAGATCGTACTATTTGTCTTGCCTTTAGGAGAGTTATGTCTATGAAACTACTGAGCTCTCTCTCTTCTTCCCCTCTATTACCTGAACTTCCCCATGGCAAAGATTGTGTCTGTCACCCAAGCCTTTGACATAATGCCTGCAGTAATGGCAGTTTAACCTTATTTGGAGACAACATAAAGATTTCCTGGTGATGTACCTCTGGCATGTCACATCAAATCAAGCTTCACCTCTAAATAAGCCATCTGCCAAGCGAAAGACACTGTGTGTAATAGAGTATCCCCAAATCACTGCCATAGTTCCCCAACTCTGCCAGTTCAGAGCCCCATTTCAAGAGACAGAGCACAGACAGACATATGATATGTGATAGCTTATAAAGTAAGGAACTGATGGGCAAGTGCATGGAATTTGAAGTCAAGAGACTGAAAGATTATTCAGTTCTATCATGTTGACAAGGATTATAGCTCTCCCCAACGTAACAGCTCCTCAGATGGCAGAATCCTGACTAAAAATCTTACATTAGAAGCACAGTCCTGAATTGGGTGTGGTGACACAGAGTGAAATTTCAGCCCTGGGAGGTGGAGTCGGAAGAATCAAGAGTTTGAATCAGCCTGGGCTGCCTAGTGAGACAGCGTTTTAAAAGAATAACAAAGATAACAAAACAGAGGAGGTTTACCCTGACGCCAGTGACCTTTGCATACTTTTGGGGCACTGAAAACATATTTTTTTCAGAAAAAAATAATCGACGGTAAATTCTTACCTTTTTACATGAAAGAATGAATTCACTTTTAAGAGAAATAAGAGAATCAAAACAGGCACAGACTTTTCACAAAAGCTCCCTCCTTTCCTCTCCCTCTTTCTTTCTTTTCTATCTAACTACCAAGCATGCATATATGTATGAAAGTTAAATGTCATTTATATAGTACATACAATATGCCACAAAAATACAGTGTGACACAATCATATAGATGATGCAAATTTTACATAAAATACATAAATAATTATGTCACAGACATAACTATTCTGGAGAAAAATAGACAATTTTTCCACACCCATCACCTGGAAATCATATGACGTGTATGGAGCTGAGTGTTATTATCTTCATTTTATTTTTTCTTAATGAGTTAATGTATTTATCTAGAGACAGTGTTTTACTGTGTGAACTTGTCTGACCTCAAATTAAGTGACTAGGCTTCTGCATTCTAACTGCTGGGATTACAGGGGTGCATCACCAAAACCAGCCCTCATCCTTTTTTCATGAACTCATATTTAATTAAACCCAAGTGGGAGCTGTGTTCTCATGGTTCAGGTCATTCCTGAATTGAACTGCATGTTTTGTGCACATCCCTTGAACCTGTCAAGTAAGTAGACTTTCTAATTATACACTAGTACTTTTTAAAAGTTGCCCCATAACACCTTTCAGAATGTCATGTAGATAAATGTTTTCAGAAAAGAGATGAATGGCCGAATAAAACACTTCAGTTTGATTTTTCTTCATAGTCAAAATTCCCACTTCATAAAAATTTGATGCTTAGCGTCTAGCTTTGTGAAGTGGAAAACTGTGACAAATATGTCAGTCTATTACACTGTATTATATAACTGGTCCTCTCTGGAGACCAAGGCTTTTTGAAAAGCGGTGTCATATTGATGCATGCTCCCAGAGTACAGTGAATGTGAGTGAGAGGCTGCAGGAGAAAGCCCTCAGGAGCAGTGTCTAGCCGGGAGGGAAATGGGAACTGGGCTCTTGTCATGGTCTTGTGATGGAACTTTTAGCTGGACAACTTTTTGGTCTTCCTTTATTTTTGCAGATGAAATAGGAGTATTTAAAATTTCAAAGAAGAATCCATAATTATTTCCATGAAAATTCTGGTTCAGGGAGACATTGATTAAGTAGGTTCATTTACCCAGTTCCTGCCTGGTTTCTTAAATATTTCAGCCTTTCCTGTAAAAAATAAGAAGTTAATGCTTTAGTTATTCAAGCTGACCTGTTTTCATCAGACACTCTATGGCCATCATCAATTCAAAAATATAAAACGTTTCTTCACTTTTCTGTTTAATCTTCAGACCTGCTGGCTCTTAGTCATGGTGGCTCTTCTAAAGGGTGCTTGATTACAGAGCAGGCAGCAGAAGAAACTGAAAGGTTTGTCACCTGTTTCGAAAATACTGTACTTTAGTTTTCCCATTTATCAAATGAACTTTATCTAATTGAAGGTACTTGTTTAAAGGGCCTTAAATTCTATTTATTTTCCTTATTTATTTATAATTCTATTTATTTTCCTTCAGCATCTGCTGTTGCATTAAATGGATGGAGCTAAGTTTAAAATGAAAAATGTCTGGGGCTGGAGAAATGACTCAGTGATTAAGAGCACCGGCTGGTCTTGCAGAGGACCAGGGATTGGTTTCCAGCACCCACATGGCAGCTAACAGCGATCCTCAACTCCAGTTCCAGGGGATCTAATGTCCTATTTTGGGCTGTGTGGGCATTGCATGCACAAAGTGCACTTACATTCATGCAGGCAGCACACGTTACGTGTACACATAAAATAAAAATAAATAAGAGAATAAAGAACCATCCGTGGTCACCACCATTCTTGTTTGTGTACCCCATTTCTACACAGTGTGTCTTGGACCTTGTTTCCTGGGACTGCCAAATTGCCTGAGTCCTTATCCCCTCAACTGCCTCTCTGGCTATGATTCCCTCTAGATGAATGGGTCCCGGAAGGTTGTGATTTTGTTTTGACTGAAAATTAGAACTAGGAATAGAGAAAGATTATAAACGAGAGACTTCTGGACTCTTCTGTGGAAAGCAACACTCATCCAATATCCTTGGATAGCACTTGAAATTGGCCTCGCTAAGCCACAGTCTCCCCATCTGCGAAGGGGAAATGACAAGGCTTTCCTCTGGGGCTGTTTTGGGAATGGAAGAAGACCATGCAGACCACCTAATGTGACCATGCTGCATCTTTCACAAATGAAAGCTATCAGCGTGTTTTTGAAAAACAAATCTAATCTCTCATTTTCTGTTCAACTTACTCTTTTGTTACTGATGATCATTTAAAGACTCTGTAGTGAAAGAAAAGCAAAAACCAAAGGTGATTTCTTCAAAGGAGCTGGGGTCCAGATGGAAGACTCATGTGGTGACTGTAGCTGAGGGAAAGAGACCTGTGGCTAGGGGTGCTTGATGAAGGTTCTGATGTGGGTTTTAGTACCTCTCCCAGTCTGTTTTAATGGCCTCCAGATAAGCATAGCAGTTCCCTCTCTGCTCCCAGCCTCTCTGCTACACGAACAGTTTTGGCAGAATGCGGCAAGTCCTTGCTCAGAATCTTCAGTGATTTCCTGAGCTCTACAGAATTACATTCCAGACCACACAACCAGGTTCAAAATTACTTTAAAGCATCTCTCCTAGTTTCTCTTCATATACTGAAGCTCACTGAGACATGTTTTACTCAATTACATGCTATGCCCTAACCCTTCCAATTCTGGACTTTTTGTATGTGGTTTTTTTCCTACAAACCTATGAAGAAGCCCAGTTCAAACATGACCTTTCCCAAATATTTTTCTCTGATCCTGCCAACAAAACGTTCCTCAGGCTATTGAATTTCTAAGTTGTTTTTGTATACATCTATAATGACCACTAAAGCCTTCTATAATATAGCATATTTATTTTTTGAGTTTTATTTCACAGACTGGATTAAACTGTCAATAATATTTTAATTCTATTCTGTCTAAAATCTAACATTGTTATTATAATGGATAAGTGGGTGAATGGTAGTGTTATTATTAAAACTCCTGAGTGTAGATGAGAGGGAAGATAATGTCCTAAAAATAAATACTAATAACATTGTTTGCATTGTTAGTGCCAAAGAGAGGTTAAAGCAACCAATTTAATAGAAGAAATAGACGATGTAATTGTCAGTGTAGTCTTGTCTAGGTTACTGAGAATTTTAGCAGTCTCTCAAAAGATATTGACATTGAAATTTCTGTTAAGCCCTCACTGCCTACAAAGTAAATTGTAGCCAACTAGGAAAACTATTTTGTTTCACATTCCAACAGTTGCTATATTTTCTCTGTACAAATGATTGCTTGGAATAGGAAAATAATTCCTTTGGGACAAAGAAACATTGTGGAACTCACTTGGAGAATCCTTATATTGTCTTTCCTGAAGGTGAGAACCTTTTTCAGCATTGTGATCTGTAGGAACAGCTTAAGGTTTAGTGTTCTCTACAGTGTAATAACATGGCAGGAATGGAATGAATTATACACACATGGATTATATTTCCTCTCATGGAAATCATTAATATTAAGATAATGAAAGACTTTCACATGTCTGGATTTCAATGAGACATTAGAAAACCAGACTCAAGAACTGAGTTGAAGTATGGCATGGTGCATGCTTATAATCATAGCATTTGGAAAGTGGAAGCAGGAAGATCAGGAGTTCAAGGCCAACCTCAGTTATATAGTGAGTCCTGGGCTAGTCTGACTACATGAGACCTTATCTTTAAACAATAAAAAAAGAACTGAATGAGTAAACCCCTAAAAGTGAGTGGCTATATTCTTATTTATGATTATAACATGTTAGGAGACTACATCTAGGTGAAGGATACTGATGAAAGAGAAAGGAGCCCCTTTTCTTATGGGTAGGTCAAACACTGCATTTAAGGAATCCAGACATGGACATGGATTTGGGGGCTTATTGCCAGTCTTTCCTCAGTGGTGCTCCCTGTCTCTACAGATATTAACAGTGGCAGTCTCTAAGGGCATATTTCACAGCTCCTGTCACCATAGACCAGATTGAAAGCCAGCATTAGATGCATTCTATGAAAGGGTTAAATACTGACCCTATTCAGAGGGTATCAGTGTACTAGTTCCATATGCTAGGTGACCAACTTGTCCTGGTTTACCTGGGATCTGTCATATTTCTATGATGAAAGTCTCATGCACCCAGAAACCTCAGTCTGGAGTGACCCAGGACAGTTGGTCACTCTCTTCAGTTGAGTCAGCATTGAAGCAGTAAGTCTTGGATTTCACTACGCATGCTCAGCAGTTGTGGAACTTGTTAAAATCAATTTCACACAGGGCATGGTGGCGCATGCCTTTAGTCCTAGCACTTGGGAGGCAGAGGCAGGTGGATCTTTGTGAGTTCAAGGCCAGCCTGGTCTACATAGTGAGTTCAGGTCAGCTGGGAATACAGGGAGACCCTGTCTCAAAATGACAAAAAAAAATCAATTTCCATTTTGTTTATCTGGGGTGCAGCTAACATTGCACATTCTAACCACTTTCAGGTGATGCCACTGCTACTGCTGATCCATAGCCCTCATTTTGAGAATCAGGATTCAGACTTCAGTCTCTGAACTCCAGCACATGTACCCCACATAACTCCCCACCCCTACACACATACTAAAAATAAATTTAAAAAATTTTAAGGAGAGAAGAGCCAGGTGTGGTGGAGCATGTCTTTAATTCCAGCACTCAGGAGGCAGAGGCAGGTGGATCTCTGTGAGATCCAGGAAAGCCTGGTCTACATGGCAAGTTCTAGGCCAGTCGGGGCTACAAGAAAATCCTGTCTTTAAGAATAAAGAAAGAAAAGAAGAATCTAATTTCTTTAACATACAGCAAACATACCTGTCAGTTTGTATGTATAGAAAGAGTATATCTAACAAATCAGCTAGTAAATTTTAGTTAGAACCCTCATCTTTTTTTTTTATCTGAGTCAGTCAAAGTGGTTTGCTTATTTGAGTGTAATTCTACGCCTATAATGATTGAGAGAATTAATAAACTTCAAGATATATCCAACCCTGAAACTTCATACTTCTGTGGAAATGTCTCACTGTTATTAAAATGATATGTTCTCTTTGCTGATGCTCATTTTATAGAACTGATTCTAAAGAGCATGTGCTGTTATATGAGAAACCGCCTTCCTCTTGGTAGATGGCAATGTCCTTGTACTTGATTTGAGTAAGAAAAGCTTAGGATCAGCCAGACAACCATCAATAACTCAGCATAATCAGCTGGGAAACATGGGGGAAGTTAGGTATGGAATTCTAACTAAGGAAATACTTTGTGATTTTTTCCAATCATCGAGGAGCTTTTAGGCACATTCACTGTTCTGGGTTTAAAAGAACACATCTATATTTTCTCAATCAAAACAAAACTGTTCAATATAAGCTGTGATTAAAAAAATGTAACAAAGTATAGGGCATGGCCTCCTACCAATCAGAATAGATGCCAACCACAAAGAATTTCCACCTTGGATACAAGCCTTGGAAAACTAAACCGAATCAAGGAAAGTACAACTTAAAAATACTTTTCCTTCTCCCACTATCAAAAGTGGATAATTTTGTTTTAATATTTTAAAGCACAAATATGTTGATCTTTAGATTAAGAAAGAAAGAATAAAAAGAGAAGCATGCATCAGAAACTTGTCTGGCTCCTCTCCTGCCTCTACCTCACGGGGGCTCCACACAGGCATTTTCCTGATACAACACTGCATGCTCCCTCCACTGTCGAGTGCTCTCCGTGAATTGTGGACAACAGCTTCCTGTCCATCATTTGATTTCTGGAATGCATCAAGCCTGTGAAGACTTTTTCTGGCATCTCAGATAATACTGCCCACGCCTGTCATGAACCAAGCACCTTACTCTACTTTATTTTCTTCCCAGAAGATAGAAAATCATATTTGAACATTCAAAATTTATACTGAGTCATTATTTACTTTCTAGCTACTTCACTGGGCACTCCAGAGATCAAGGAAATTTGGCTACCTTGCTAATAGTAAACCATTGAAAGTATTTCAATAATTGTTATTAGTAACAACGGCAAACCTGATGTTTTTATGGTCACCTACTATATGCCAGGCTCTACAAAGATGATCTACCTTAGTCTCAAATCAGTTACATGAGGCCAATTTGTCCTCCAGCAGATGAGGAGAAAGCAGCTTGTGGCAGTTTGGAGAAGGTAACAGACCCAAGAGCTCAACATTCTTACACGTGTAACTGCTTTAATGTAGGCCTCTAACTGATTTCTTGCTATACTCTGTCCTTATGTATTCTGTATTTAACATATGAAGCTACATACAACTGCCTTTGTGACATTTCCAGAGTCCGTTGGATAGACTCTTCAGGAAGCAATCATTTTAAAAAATTTTTTTCCAACTTATTTGCACCCCTTTCCTAATAGCCTACATTTATGAGGAGATATATTACCATTGTCTTTTATTAAAGTGTATTACTTGAATAGATTACTATTTATAACATTTTCTTTAAATAGCAACTAGAACAATAAGAAATATCAGATGAAAACATATACATAAGATTTTATCAAAAGAATGGATTGCAAAAAAGTAATTCAGAGCCCAATAAATTAAAAGGAAAACACGTTCAGGGAGTAGTGGCAAATGCCTTTAATCCCAGCACTTGGGAGGCAGAAGCAGGCAGATCTCTATGAGATTGAGGGCCTGGTCTACAAAGTGAGTTCCATGCCAGCAGAGGGAAACTTTGTCTCAAAAAACCCAAACAAACAAACACAAACAAACACACAGACAAAAGACACATAGTAGAAGGGGCGGCTGTACACAAACACAGTGTTAGGTAGGACTTCAGTTTTGAAATGTTTCCTAAGATTTTCTCATTTTCATACTGGTACCTAAGAAATTCTTGAGATAACTCTTAAATATAGACATTTCAGATCCTTACCCGCCAGATCAACTGAATCAAGATACTGGGGAAGGAGTGTGGGAAGAGGAAGCTAAGGTAAGTTCATATTTGAACAAATTTGGGGAGTACTTTGCTAAATAATGCTTATTCTATCAGATTTGGCAGCACAGTTGTGCAATCCCAATACTCAGGAGACTGAAACAGAAGAATACCAAGTTCAAGACCAACCCATTAAAACGAGACCCATCTGAAATCTAAAAACAAACAACCACAAAGGAAGGGAAAACAGAACAATTCAAATATAAGAGGCACAGAGATAATACTTCGCAAGTAAGAAGACAACAGAATTTTTTACCTGGAGATGGCAAGATCAAAAGCTACTATATAACTGTTGTCACTTTCCATTACTTTTGATATACATATATATGTACGTATATATGTATATCTATGTAAATAGATATATATTTTTAAGGTCAGAAGTTAGCCACACTTAGATGAACATTTTAAAGTTCAAACGTTTAGAAAGCCCTATCATTGAGGGGTTTTTTGGTTAATTTACGGACTCTGAAGGCCTGATTCTTTCTTTGACTTAACTGTGCACACACCCACATATTCACACAGTTCCATGGCAGGAAAGAAATCCTCACATTCCAAATACATCTCAGTGTAGCTTGATGGTTAAGAATTCCCAATATTTTCACATTATTTAGAGCACCCGTAGGTAGGTTATCCTGGCCCCATTCCCAGACTTTAACAGTAGGGGCCTTGTGAAACGCTAAACGATGTGTATAACAGTATTTAGGCTCTCCAAGAGCCAATCCGTCAAAACATTTGCTGCTTTGAAAATGTGTTCTTCAAAAAAATGGGCATATGGAACTTATTACTCTGCTTGGTGGAGTTCAGGCAGCAGTGTCCAAAATAAGCACAGAACCTTTTGAGGACACAGTCTTACCTAAAGGTGACAGGGTCTCTGACACTGTACTGCCCTGACCCAAGGGTATGGAAACCTCATGGGAAATGTCAGTCTTCTAAACATTTTCCTGGGATCCAAGGGTTAGAATAGCATAAACCTAGACAGAAACATTAAAAAGAAGAAAGAGGTAACATTTAAATAGTGTAAAATGTGTGATCTCCTTTAGTAAAGGACCCCACAGCTGGTGTCTCTTCATCAGAAACTTCCAGCTTAGCCTCGAACCATAATTGTTCAATATTTATGAACAAATAAACCAGTGACATTTTACTTCAATATATTTAGGTGGAGATTAGAATGTGTAGCTACATACTTTGGAAATCTGATGAGTGAAAGAGAAATTAAATTCTTTAAACATGAAGGAAAATGCAGTATTTTCATAAAGAAGAAAGTGATCAGAAGAACCCATGATTCTTTATTTTTTATTTATTATTCTTATTTTATGTGTAAGAGTGTATTACCTGCATGGATAGAAGTGTGCCCATGTCATGCTATGCCCACAGACTTCAGAAGAGGGCATCCAGTCCCCTGGAACTGGAGTTATGGGCAGTTGTTAGCCACCATGTGGGTGCTGGGAATCAAACCTAGTTCCTCTGCAAGAGCAGCCAGTGCTCTTAACACCTGAGCCATCTCTCCAACCTGGGCCCATGATTCTGTTCTGTTTATTTTTCCTCGTGCTGCCGACATCTCTATCACCCATGTTTAAAAGTATAGATTTTTTTTTAAAGGTTGCCTTTTCTTATTTAATTGCCCATTGAGATATCAAAGGAAGCTAATTGATGGATTTTACAAATGACTGATTTACTTTTCTTTGAACCTCCATAACATTTGGTGTACTGTCTATTAAAAGAACACCATTTTCATTAGAGCAAAGAAAGGAAAGGCTATTATCAGTCATTGCAGACAAGAACTTAGTTTTTGAAGCTCCAAAGCCTTAAGCTCCTTGCTGTGTTTTATCATGCATAGCTGAGATTCTTCACAGTTCCCAAAGTGTAAACTTCTCTTGATTGCATCAATATGTACTTGGAACAGGAAGATATATAGGTCAGTGCTAGGAAGACTCTGTAGCTACATGTGAATGTGCCCTGAAGGGATAAGAGTACATCTATGAAGTGTGCATCCCCCCTTTTGTAAAATCCACATAGACATGCTATTTCTAACTTCTTTAGGATCCTTGAATATTTTCATTTGCCTCATTGTAAAATCTCCTCTGCTTGAAATTTCCCTACAGTTCTAGACATCCCTTTTCTAGAGTCATTGTGTAGACCCCTCTGAAGGTTTAGATTCCACCAATGATGCTCACTTCTGCTCAGTACCTTAGTTTTCATTATTTCATGATTTGTGTTTTGTATTTTATGACTGCTTCCTTAGGGGTTTCTCCCCCCCAATAAAAAAATGACAAAAAAATGATCCACATAAGTCCATAAGCGAGGCTATAAAATAAACATTATACCATGTGTGGGGTAAAAAAAAAAAGTAACTGCAAATGGCTGTTCTCACTTTCTGGCATTTACACACATGGCCATCTGTTTGAGGGCTGTTTTAGTTGGCTTTTTTCCAGCATTTATGTAACTGGCCAATTGGAAGGAAATGACATCACCAAATTTCCTGATGACTGTCATTGGAGCCACAGAAAAGTTTGGAAGCAAATTGCTTAGTAAAGAGAAAGATGTCTTTTAAATGGCTCTTCTTTTCTACTTTTTTCTAGCATTTACAGAATTTTTTCTCCTTCCTCTGCATATTCTCTGTTAACGTCTCTCACTATTTTTTTTACTGTCTAGTTTGGGGCTTCTTTGTATTTTGTGGGGGTGTTAGAGAGAAAAATATAGTTTTTGTTGGCTCTATACAATATGGTTAGGAACTGGGGAAACGACTCAGTGGGCAAAGACCTTACTGTGCATGTGTGAGGGCTTGAGTTCACATCCATGTAAAGCTAGACTGGTAGTGTGTGTCTGCAATCCCAGCATTCCTATGGAAGATGAGAGGTGGGACAGGAAAGCCCAGGGCCAGGTAGCCTGATGTGTGCAGCAGCAGAAAAGAGGCCTTTGTCATACAAGGTAGAAGGTGAGGACTGACATCCAGGGTTTTCCTCTGACCTCCATGTATGTGCCAGGCACACACACACACACACACACACACACACACACACCAGACTTACACAAAGATTTTATTTTTAAAGTAATATAGTCAGAACATATTAAAAGTAGAATTGATTGATTTCCCCTGAAGGAACTGAAGTGTCTACAGTTTTTTTTTTTTTTTTTTTAACCTAAAAATGGTCTTAAGAACTAAAATAATTCTGCCAAGACAAAAACGATTCTGCTTCCAGGCAGCTATTCAGTACTTCTTTCCAGTTTACAGAGAATGACTGAATGAAGAGGAACATTCTGGAAATACACTTGCTGGTGACACCAAGAGATAAAGCTGGGAAGGGTGAACGGCTTTAATGGCATAGCTTACAGGGTCTTTTGTCCCTGACGGTCTTGGTAATTTGTACCAATGGACCAAGGAATCCTTTGATCTGATTCCAAAATTAAACTATCTCTAGGGGAAGTCTAGCAGCTGCTTCTAAGGGTCACAATGATATACAAAGAGACTTAGTGTTAGAAGAAATTAAGTATATCTGCTATTCAAACTTTCTTGAGAATTCAGAGGTAGTAGAGGGTTTACCTGAGTAGAGATCTATGCTCATATGTTAAACATTTTAGAACTTTTAAATGCTTTCAGATGCTTTCAGTTTCCATATGTAGTTTCCTTCTGTACCTGAGTGTTGATGCTTTAGTCTGAATCGCATTCTTCCAAGCTAAGATGACTATGTCACTTATCCTTTAAACCCCTGGATTTGTTTGCAGCTCTCTTTGAATCTTTTTTTTTACCTCCTGTCCATCATCACAATGGGTAGTAGACACTATTGGTATTCTACCTGATTTCCTTTGCCAGCTGGTGTGCCTGCCCCTCATGTGTTTTGAGTTCTTTCTGGGAGTTAGCCATTCACCAATAGCAATGAAAGTTACCTGCTGAGAAGGTTACAGGGCTGCCATTTCCTCTTCTTTTCTGTGTGGCTGCTGGTTGGGTTTGCAAAAGCTTGGCCACATACCCTCAATGTAAAACATCTCTGATGCTCCAGTCTCCTTTGCATGAGCCAAGGTCTACGCATAGCTCTTTGGTTCCTTCTCCCTTTCTGCTCAGCTTAATCATCTTCTTTGGGGTTTTCCCTAAACATTATTCTTCATAAATCACATGCTTTGGAAACTTTTTCTAAGATTCTGTTTGGAGACTTATTTGTCCCCCTGCTCCCAAACACTGTGATCATCATCCAGGATACTTAAGTGAGGAGACTGCAAAGGATAAATAGCAGGTATCTACAGGGTGAGGAGGCCCTCTTTCAGAGAAGACAGCAAGGCAGATGCTGTAACAATGGGAGTGAGTCAACAGCAGTAACTAAGGGAGAAGGGTATTATGGTGAGAAGTTAAGAAGGAAGGAGATATATGTAAGTATCTACTGGTAAGATTACTTGACAGAATTTGATAAGGTTGCAGAGGTAGATAAAAAATGTGCTTGGATTTAAAAATTGGCTTATCTAGCAGGGTATGGTGGTGTATGCCTGCAACCCTATCACTTGGGAGATGGAGGTGGAAGGATCAGGCATTTGAAGTTATATTTAGCTACATAGTGAGTTCCAGGATAGCCTGGGCTACATGATACCTTGTCTCAACTCACCCACTGTTCCAAAATTAACTCATGTAATTAGAGAAAAACATATTTATATTTTACTCAGATGTATACATTTATATACATTTATAAATTAGAAATATAAAATTTCACTTCCTACATTTTCTTCCTGAATATAGTATGCATTTTTATATCCAACTCAATTGACTTCCTTTCAGGGTTTTTGTTTGTTTGAGACAGGTCTCACCAAGGCTGACCTGGAATTCTCCATGTAGACCAGGTTGGCCTTGATCTCACAAATAAGCAGACCTGCTTCTGCCTCTCAAGTACTGGTTGATTGGTTGGTTTTTGAGACAGGATTTCATGTAGCTCAGGCTATCCTCTTAACTCCTTAAGTAGCTGAAGATGATTGGTAATTTTTCTTTTGGTCTTTTTGAGACAGAGTCTCCCCGTAGCCCCAGCTGGTGTGGCACTTGCCATGTAGACCATGCTGTGCTTGACCTTACAGAGATTCACCTGCTTCTGCCTCCCAAGTGCTGGGATTACAAGGTGAGCACCACCATGCTCGGATTGATGACTTGTAACTCTTGATCCCTTTGCCTCCACCTCCCAAGAAGTGGCTCAGATGTTTGAAAATATCATATAACTTGCCAATTTACACTCCAGTATTTTGCCAACATAGTGCTCATTATTTTCCAGAATAGATTTGCCAGGGCATAACTGCTGCATTTAGACTAACAGTTTATGTCATTATTATTGACGCTCCACATTAAGTATTTAGCAAAATTCATTACTAACATTGTATTTTTATTTCTTTCTTGATTTTCACTGTTTTCATGAACAGTTGTTTCTGTTGTTAACCTTTCCTCCCCCTTTTTTTGGTGCTGGAGACTGAACCCAGGGTTATGCACATGCTAGGCAAATGCCCTATCACCGAAATGTATCCTGAGCCTTTATTACAGGTTTAAACTAAACTATTTGATTGTCTGTTTCCTTTCAGTAATGCTTTATTTAGGATTAGAAAAAGATGCCCCAAAGAAATCCCAGGTTTCAAAAACATGAAAACAAGCATACTGTTGGGGGTCGGGGAGGAGAGAAGAGCAAGGTAAGAAAAAGGTAACATTGTTTCGACAGTGTGAACAAAACAATCAGTTGAATTCCTCTTTATTAGCGTTGAATTGTCCTACTCTGTTGACATAATATGTCACAAACATAATTTTGTCTTAGGGACATGTCACCCCCAAATTAACATTATAATACTCTTGAGAGATTTCAGAATTATGCTTTATACTGGTAGGATGGTAGGATTTATAACAAAGAGAGCCTAAAGTCAGTATGGTAAAAAGCAAGTTTAATATGCTGTAAAAGTATCAGGTAATAAGGAGCATAGAAATGACAATGCTTGAATAGAGACAACGGGCAGGACTGTTGTAAGACATGTACAAAGAGCCAGGTAGGCTAGGGCACAGGGAACCAACCAGCTTCAGACAGCTCCTGTATTTACCAAAATGTCTTGTCTGGGTTAGATCTGGCATGCTCTTTGTTTTATAACGCATCAAGTGATATGCAGGGTAAGGATGTGACGCATAATGGTCAAGTCACTCATCAATATGCATGCTATTGCAAGCAACTCCCAACTTTGTATTTGTTTGACTTCTGATAGTGAAATTTTACAGATGTTTGTTGATATATAATATGTATTTACATGTGCAGTGATTTCAATAATAGAACATCATTTTACATTTCTAATAAATAATGGATTTTGTCAACAGCAAAGAAAAAAAGAACAGAAGGAGAGGTGAACGAGAAAGAAAAGACAGGAGATTCCTGAAATGATTGAAAGGAAGAGCAGAAGTGAAGAGGTGGTCAGACTGGATGTCTGGCAGGACTCGGCAGCAGGGATTCTTAGAAGTAAAGCAGATTTGGGATTACTGTGATAAAATGGATCATTTTCCATGTGTGCCCAAGATCCTCAGTGTTGGTCTTCCCTAATGAGGCATGTTCTTCATCCTCGATTCCTTCCCTCTTCCTCCTCTTTCTCCTTTTCCTCCATTATCTTGGCAAGTACACCAAGAAATGGGCTTCATGGTGGCTTCTTCTGCTCATGCATGTGGTTCTATGTGGCTGTTATTTATACTCCCTCCATTCTTTCTCTCTCCCTTCTTGCTGGACCCTTCCTCCTACAGATAGTGGTCACTTCTGCTTGCTTGATTTTGTTGTTGTTGTTTTGAGACAGGATCATACAGGATCATGTACCCCTGGCTGATCTTGAACCTGTCTCAACCTACCTAGTTCTGGGCTCCTAGGCACACACTAACAGGCCCAGCTTCCTCTTCTCCTTTCATGACACGTATATTTTATTTCCTTCTCTTTTCTCCTCTTCCTCTTCTCCTAAGTCCTTTTCCATTCTTCTCACAGTTCTCTGGTTTCTTGTCACACACACACAGAGACACAAATTTGTACGTACATTCTGCATACTTGAGAATATGTGAGGTAATTGTCTTTCTGAGTCTGGCTAATTTCTCTTAACCTCATAATATCCAGTTCTATCCCTGTTCCTGCAAAACTGCATCTGAATATATGTACTACATTTTTTTAATCCAGTCATTTGTTCATGGATTTCTAGGCTGGTACCGTGTCTGAGCTATCGTAAATAATACAACAGTAAACATGGATGTGCAAGCATTTCTATGGTATGTTGACTTAGACTCCTTCAGGTATACACCCAAGGACAGTGTAGCTGGATCACATGGAAGTTCTATTTTTAGTATTTTAAGAAATCTTCATTTACTGATTTCCAAGTGGCTGCACCAGTTTACATTCTGCCCAGCAATGCTTCCTGTTTCCCAACCTCCTCACCAGCAATTGTGTCATCTGCTTTCTTGATGACAACCATTTTGACTGGGGTAAGATGGAATCTCAAAACAATTTTAATCTGTATTTCCCTGATGGCTAAGGATATTGGACATTTTTCAAGCATTTACTAGTCATTTGTATTCCTTTATAAACTGTCAGTGGGTCAGGCAAGGTGGTGCATACCATTAATCCCAGGATTTAGGAGGTAGAGGCCATCAAGTCTCTGTGAGTTCAAGCCTGGTCTACATAATGAGTTATAAGTATCAGAACAGTCTCAAAACAAAATGAAAGAACAAAACAAAACAAACAAAACAAAATAAAATGAAACTGACTGTTTGGTGCTGGAGAGACGGCTCAGTGATTGACTGCACTTGCTGCTCTTTCAGAGGATCCAGGTTCAGATCCTAGCACCCACACGGTGGTTTATAACTGCCTGTGGGTTCCAGAGAATCTGATTCCCTCTTCTAGCCTCTATGGGCACAAGGTATGCATGTAGTACACATATACATACAAGCATGTACACATGCACATAAAATAAATACGTTTTAAAAAAGAACTATTTAGTTTATTAGTTCAATAACCCATTCACTGATTTGGCTTTTTTTTAATTCTTTTTTTTTATTTGCCTGTTGTAAGTATGAATATGGTGTGTCTGTAGTTTTAAAGAGCTTGTACCTTACCCTAGTCCCTCAATGCTCTGAAATGATGCTAAATGTGCATTCTGTCACTAAGTTTAATGAATTTTTTAACAGATTAAAATTTGACTGTTCTCTACCTTTCCCTTACATCAAAACTAATCTGGCTGAGTTCTATATTTGAAAAAATATTAATTCAATTGACCATCATTGGCTTTTTACTAAATTGTGTCATTTTAAACCAGCTGCTCTGTTGTTACACAGAACCTCTCTTCTCCAAGGTTCTCGTTTACTTATGAATTAAGATGTGCACCCGCAAAACACTTAGCTCTTTGGATAATCAGTCCTGTGCCCAATTGAATTGTATAAGTTTTAATATTTTCCATATTATGACTTTGAAATTTAATGAGCTTTAGTGTGAATCTGGAGCTGATGTTTAACAAGTGCTTGCCATACTTTACCAATTCCCTTGAGTTTGTTTTCTACAGATGAATTTTTGTGAGGGGATGTCTTTGAGTAGTAATCCTTAAGGCCATTTCTAACTTGAACATGAACACTTTCAAACAATCAGTCCACTAAACAATTTGGCATATAGGCAAATACAAAAATGGTATCTGAGAGAGAGAAAGACTATGATTCCACCTCTTGGTCTTAAGGTGTAGTAATAAATAACGACTGCTCTAAGTGATGAATGAAATGACTATGCCTCCAGCCATTTTGATATTTTTTTGTGTATGCAAAAATATTTTGATGACTCCTATTATTCAGCTGAGCTGAGATAATTTTATATAATGTGAAATGAATATTTAAAAATCTGCACCCAATTTACACATAAAGGACATACTCTACTTTTAACTATGTTTGAATATATTTAAGGATATGTCTAAATAGAGAAAAATATAGGGCTGAAGGTATAGCTCAGTTGTAGAGGTCCTGAGTATCTATCACACACACACACAAAATGAAAAAAACCCCACATATATCCTCTATATACAACTTACTTTAGCCATATGACAATATACATATGTGTATGCATGTTATTAGAAACCTTGTCTTGGTTAGATATTAGTTATTTTCCCCTCTGACTGTAGAATTTCATTTTGAATATGAAGCAACAGGTTTAAAAACATTAATTATAGAAGCCAACCTTCTCTGAGTCATGCAGTGACCTTCCTCCACCCCTTCCCACACTATCTCCCCCACTGTTATTTTTGTACATTTGGCATAACCAGTTTTCTTAATGAAACAGAGATTTCCTTTCCAAGATATGAGTGCAAGCTCCAGACTGAAAATAGGAAAATACAAATGAGTGATGTTCAATTTATACAAGTTGCTTTTTCCAGGTATATGCTGCATATGTGTCATTTACTGGTAGCTTAGAAGTCAGTTCTTTCTGCAGAATTGCCAATTTCTGAGGAGCAAGACTGTCCACTCAGGGAAACAATTGTATAAACTTGGGCTACTGAGTTTTGTCCTTCCCCCACCCCCTTTTTGTCAGGAGAAGGACCTTTGTCTTACTAAGACAACACTAGCAAGAACTTTATACCTTAGACTTAAACATTAAACAGATGTATATCCATTTAAAATATTTTTCTGGAATGGGTAGATACATGGGTTTAGTTCAGCCTGGGGAAAAGGTGGGATGGATTTCCTGAGTGTGAAGTGGACAGAACAGGCATGATCTCTTCTTTCAGAACAGAAGTTTGATATGGGAGCTGGAAGAGGTTTTATCTCCAAGTCTAAGGAATTAAAAGAGGCTTAAAAACAAATTGCCCTTCAGACACTGGGTTCCTTATTGCTTCTCTCACCATTTAAATAATTTGCTCACTGCTGGTCACAAGACCTCATGTCTATTCCTTGCTTCAAGTTCATTCTTTCAAAAAAGAAGAAGTGACACTTTAAGTAATTGCAAATTTACAGTGACTACCAAACTAATTCCAGCTCTTTGTCACAGTTTTCCTGTTTTAGTTGGGAGGAAGTAGCTGAGTGAGCAGAGCGGGTGGGGGGAGCTGCTCTATTACAATGACCCTGTTAGCCTGAGCCTGGTTTTGCCTTAGTGAAAGAGTGATGAAAACACTTTAAACAGTTGCCAACAGCCCAGGAGAAAATATTTGACATCTCACCTACATCAACAGGCAAGAGTTAAAGGTTAAATTACACACAACTCAAGTTCTGGGAAGGGGATATGTTTATGTCATCAACTTTCTTTGTTCTAGAATGGTCTTATATCAACAAGGAGACACATTCCTATTCCCTGGTTGGAGTCAACCAGACAGTAGAGACTGGCCCACACTTTATCCCTGAGTGAAAAATCCCCTTCTAAGCATTTGTAGTTTCTCTCTAGTTTCACAGGCATCTTTACCTTCATTACCTACTTCTAAATGACTATGTGTTTTGGACAATGTGGTGACTAGCCTGTATTTTTTAAAATTTTAATTTGTTTTTATTTTGTATGAATGAGTATTTTGCCTGCACATATGTAAGTGCATCCTGAATCCGTGCCATGCAATGCTCATGGAAGCCAGAGAGGGTGTAGGATCCCCTGGAAGTAGAGTTGAGTAGGATTTTAACCACCATGTGGTTGCAAGAGTAGTTGGTGCTCTTAACTGCTGAGCCAGCTCTCCAGCACCCCTTATTATGTCTTTATCAGATTCTTGAGATCCCAAGCATGAAGCTTATTGTAGAAGGAAGAAAACCTTGGAAGAGAAAACTGCTTGCATTTATATATTTCCTGTATTGATTCTCATCTCAAAAAGCTTTTCCCTGAAATCCTTTGAGTGCTGGAGAAGCCAAGGAGTAGCTCTGTGCACAGCCAATGTTCACATAAAACAGGTTTAACGATAGGATTCTTTTTTGGAAAGGCATTCAATACCTTTCATAAAGACCATGATGAAAGACTGGGCAAAGCTCTTGAATGAGTCAAAATGATTTGAGATTAAAATCTATGAAGAAGGACAATATGCCTAGAGGAAAAATGCAGAACTGCTTTATGGAGACCATAGTTTTTCCATAGAATGAAAAAGAAAAGCAGTGTAACAAGCATGGTAGGACATGCTGGCAATTCTAGTACTCAGGAAGTGAAGGAAGGGAGAACAGGAGTTTAAGAGGCCAGCGTGGGGGCTGGAGAGATGGTCAGTTGGTAAAGTGCTTCCCACAAAAACAAGAACATGAGTTTGGATAATCAGCACCCAAATAAAAAGCCAGACTTGGTGGTATGCATCTGTAATCCCAGTCCTGGGGAGATGGAGACAGGTAGACCCCTAGAGTTCATTGTAGCCAAGTTAGTAGGGTCAGTGGGAGACCCTGTCTTAAAAAATACGGTGGAGAGTTATTGAGGAAGTCACTTAAGGCTATCCTCTGGCCTACATACACATTAACATACACTCACACATTCATGTACCCACATGTACGTGTCCACACACTCACAGGAACATTCTCTTTTTCTCTCTCATACACTCACATGCATACATGCATACATTCATAGGAATACACACATACAATATCACATACACACACACACTCACATTCTAAATAAACAAACAGATAAAGGTCAGCCTGGGTTACATAATAAGACCCTTTATATATATACATAACATATATAATATACATTTATAGTATAGAAAAATGTGGACGCTTTGGTGGGTCAAGGTTCCTTTTGAAAACTTAATGATAGTTATGAAAATTCTCCTTTCTCTAAAATTTCCATCTGTTTTTAAGTGAATCAGAGATGCCTTGATGACTATGCATAGAAATCTACAGCTCCATGTTCCCAATCAAGAGCCTTGGATAAAGAAAGTCTTTGTGTTGTATGGTACTATAGTAAAGGTAGCCCCATTCTACCTCACACTCTTTTGGGAATGAAACAAAAAGTCAAAGAATGTGCAGTCTCAAGAGTTAAGATTAAGTAGAGTCAAAAGCAATTTTATGTTGATATATATATTGGTCTTTTTGAGACAATGTCTCCCTGTAGCCCCAGCTGGCCTGGAACTCACTATGTAGACCAGGTTGGCCTCGAATTCACAGAGCTCTGCCTGCTTTTCCTCCCAAGTGCTGGGACTAAAAGCGTGTACCACCATGCCTGGCTATGTTGTAATATTTTTAAAACAAGATTCTAGATGTTCTTCTCTGGATAGTGGACTGAACAACTCCTGTTCTTCCCACTTGCAGTTTCTGTGTTTTCTATGGATTTTTTAAAAAAAAAATATTGATCAGTTGCTAGATTAGTTTCATATCTGAATACTTTCATTTTGGTTAAAATATAATTTACTTGTTCTTCTTATTTGCAGACTAGAAAGCAGTTGCCTAACCCTAAGGACATGCTTTCTCTCTGATTCTTGTATTAAGAATGTGCTTAATTCAGAAATAGAAACACTAAACTACTCTTGCCTGATGTCCTGAAATGTTTGCATCTTTTAAAAAGAGAGGTCTTTTATCTTGATTTGTGTTCAATACCATCTGATCAATTTTCATGTATAATTATAGTTAGTACAGCTATCTCAAAATAAAATTGTCTTTTTTACTTAAAAACTGCACTAGTTTTAGATGTCATTGTTCAATGCCTTTAAATTGTTTTGTTAAATTATTTTGATAATTAACTTCTAATAAAATTGGCTTAATTTGAAATCTTTTTTTTGTTTTGTTTTGATTTTTTGTTTTGTTTTTTGAGACAAGATCAGCTCTGTAGCCCCAACATGCCTGGAACTTCATATGTAAGCCAGGTTGGACTTGAACTCACAGAGACCAGCCTTCCTCTGCCTCTCGAGCGCTTGGGTTGTAGGTGTGCTACTATGCCTGGCATTGAAACATCAATTTTAATAAACATATTTGAGATATGATTATATAAAATGGTTCACAGGTTTTTATAATCCAGGGTCCCTGCTCCATGCACAGAATATTTAACACCCCAGTCCAAAAGATGATAGAATTAATTTTCCCTGGAGCAGTGACCAGCATTCAAGGATGGAGGATTTGCTGAAGTGCTGTAAAGGAGCCACTGGCCTTAGATGAATGGGAAGCAATCATTAAGGACAGAGGCATAGTTCCACTAAACACAGGATTCTATAAATTGATCAGAGAAAGTGCTTCAGTGCTTTGCTGGCAAGCTATATGTACCTTGAGTAAAGCATTCCTACCAAGTAGTTCTCAGAGTACTTGAGGCAGACACAGAGACCAAATTAATGAAGTTGTGGGTTTTACTTTTTTCTACTTGGTTGTTATTGAATGTTAAAAACAACTTCAGAATTCAGATGGAGACTCCCTTTCGTCACAGCCTATGCATGTGGCATGGTGTGGTTGTTGAGAAAGGGAATCTGTGGCTCTTCTCACTAGGTTATAGATCCTACTGGAAGGAGCTGAAGGCTTTGAGCAGCCTATTTATTTGTTTGTTTATTATTTATTTATTTATTTATTTATTATTTACATACGGGGTCTCCTTATGTAGCCTTGGGGGCCTTGAATTCAAGCTCCTCTTGACCTGCCTCTCAAGTACCAGCATCATAGGCATGCACTACCATAGCCGAATTTCCCTAATTATTATTTTACTTGTTTACGTAGTATTAAATATTGTTGTGGCCTTGAACTCCTAATCTTCCTACCTCCAACTCCCAAATTCTGGGATTGTGGGCGTATGCCATCATATCTGGATTGCTGCAGTGTTTTCAGTAGGCACTTGATTTGCCTTTACTTTCAGACTGTAAATCCTGTGACAGATTTCTTTCTTCTTTGTGTTGGCTGCTTGAGGGTTGAGTTGAATCTTTTGACTCCTACAGCCAGTAGATAGAGTTTCTCTCATAACTTTTGTCCTTTGATTTAATTCCTAGGGAGCATGGTGAGTGATGAAGAGCATGGACTGAAGAGATAGACAGCTTGGGTTCTGAGTTAGTAACTAACTAGCCACGTTACCTTGGATATCTTGGCTTTTCAGTTTTCTTGTTAACCTTCCTAGGATCCTCTATGAAGCTTTCAAAAACCTTGAGCAGCATCAAAGTCACAGTGTGAGCACATGAGTACTTGTATTAGTCCTAGTTTTACCCATCTTCTTTGCCTTCTTTCCCCCCAACTCTTTCATTTATTGAAATCTTGCTGTCATGTAGAGTAATTGTTTAGTAAACCTCCTTAATTCTACTTAGGATCCTTATAGAAACATCAAGGATGGATTTGGAAAGAATAGATTGCAAGTAAAATATAAGATTAACCCTTTGGGAGAAAACAACAAAAACAGTAACAGCAATGATTCACAGAAGAGAATCATTTTAAAGATATCCCTAAGACAAATTGATGAGACCGGGTGACACATTTACGGGAAAGGTAAATAACAGCAAATCCAGAATGGCTCCTAGAGTACTGGCTGGGCAAATGCTGGCATCGTTAATCAAGACCAGGCAGACAGGAAATGTCATGGAGGTGTTTGGGAGTTGTGATAACGACTTTTTGATCATGTTGAGTTTGAGGAGTTTTGAGCGATAATTTAGTAAAGTCTAGTAAGCCATTGAAAATAAGCACCTGGGGCTCAAGAGAGATTGCAGGGCTTGATTCACTGGTTTAGAAGTTAGTGAAGTTTACAGTTTTTAGTTCAAGCAATGATTAGAGACACAACTGTCTGATGATAAGCTAAGGTCAAGGGAATTCAGGGAAATGGCCTTTAAGACAACAGCTGTGTCCAGCGTGGTGGTGCATGCCTTTAATCCCAGCACTTGGGAGGCAGAGGCAGGTGGATCTTTGTGAGTTCAAGGCCAGCCTGGTCTACATAGTGAGTTCCGGGACAGCTGGGGCTACAGGGAGACCCTGTCTTAAAAAGATTAAAAACAAAACAAAACAAAAAAGACAACAACTGTGGCTTATGCATCGTTGCATTTCCAGCACCTAGCTCAGTCCCTGGAACAGTGGAGACATTCAATAATTAATATTTATTTCCTGACTTACAAATGAATTAAGTGAAAGAATAAGTGGAAAACAGCCTCAGGGATGGAACAGGAAGAAGGATGGTAGAGAACTAGGGGATGACATCTTAGAAGAAACAGAAGTAGAATTGTTTGTTATTTTTGTGTGTGTGCGTGCGTGCGTGTGTGTGTGTGTATGTCTTATATGTGCACATATGTGGACATTGGATGTCTTCTCTAGCACTCTCCGCTCTATTTTCTTTGAGACAGGGTCTGTAAGTGAACCTGGAGCTAACCATTTCAGCTAGACTGGCTGGTCCACAAGCTCCTAGGATCCATCTGCTCCCCAACCCCCAGCCAGCACTGGGGTTACAGATGTGTGCCCTTGCCCAGGTTTTATGTGGATGCTGGGTATCTGAACTCAGGTCTTCATGCTTGTGCAGCAAGAACTCTTACCCACTGAGCCAGTTCCTCAGCTGCAGCAGTAGAATGAGAAGAATGGGACTACAAGAAAAAAGAATATGGATGCACTGAGTATTTTAGGATGTTGGATGACATACAACAGACTAGATATCAGAACAAACACTGAGAAAGATCTCAAAGGTATAGATATTAGAATTAAATCTAATGTGCATTTATAAGGAATAAATGTAAAATCCTAACTTAGAGTCACAAAATCAAATGCATAAGTACTCGGAGCAGATGACCTGGTTTAATCATATTCCTGGGTGTTCATAGCGTGCTGAAAGTTCACTATAAATTAATTCTGGAGCCTGATTGGCAAGATATATAATTAGGTGATATTAATATAAAAATCCATTTTGGAAATAAGGGAATAACCATGCCCTTGACATGCATTGTCTCAAAGTGTACGTGTGTATTTCAAGAAAAAAAATGATAAAATTGTGGTATATGCAGAGACTGTCAAACAGAAAAAGGAAAGATCTAGAAGTCATTCATTTTAAAATTGTCTAAAGGAAGACATGGAAATTTGGAAATGGCACATCCTTTCTTTGTAGAAAAGAGAGTAATCTTATTCTGTGTGGCCTAGTCTAGAACAAAGGGCAAGACTTTGTAGATGGAGAGAATCCAAGTAGTTGGTAGAGTAAGCAGTGGACTCTCCATCGTTCATTCACTTGTATTTGAGGGGCTTCTGCTCATGTTCCCAAGGCATTAGAGATATCAGTATAAACTAGAGATATTATATATGGCCCCTTCTCTAACTGAGCCTTTATGTTGACTAGTATCATGCTTTTATATACATCCCCAGAATATAGTAACAAACATTTCTGTACTTATGGCCTTTATAGATAGAGGAGAAAGGACACATGAAGTAAATAAGTATACGTAAAAATTTCAGTCTCATTGGTTGTTTGTGCTATGTGGAAGGATGGATTCTAAAAGGGAGACAGAGGAAATTAATGTAGTTTGGTGAGGTGAAGAAAGGTTTCCCCAAGGAAGTGATGTGAGTGGCAAATCCTGGAGATGGACAGAATGGAGGTAATTATGAAGGAAATACTATATTGTTCCAGGGCACATTCGTACAGTTCAGTGACTGGAGCAAAGGAAACCAAAAGACAGCAACATGTGTTGAGTTTAATGAGGTGGGAGAAGGTCAGTCCAGGCAAGTCTTGGAAGTTTTTAGAAAAAGATTTACTCTTAGCACAACAGCGATATATGTTCAACAAATTTGACAAGGGAAGTCATAAAATAAAACACTTCAAACAAAAGGAAACTTCTGAGTTCTGTGTGGAGAGCGCACTATAAAAGGAAAATTAGATATGGAGAAAACTAAGGATTCTATTCCCTAGTATAGTCGGGCAATAGTCTTGTGGAAGAGGACAGAGGAAATGGAAATAGAAAGGAATGGATAAGTTTAAAAGCAGATTGCAGAGAAAATGTAATAGTACTTGGTGGCCAGTTATATTGATTTGATGTAGGAAGTTAGGATGGAGGTATAACTCTCCAGATTCCAGCTTCTGTGACTGGATGGACTGAGATGCATTCTGAGATGTTTAGCAGTGGTTTGAAGATTGATTATGCATGAATGCCAGTGGACGTGTAAAACCTGGAGTGATTGTAGGTCTCCGTGTATATCAGTTAAGAAGAATAAATGTCAGACTAAATAAAATATGGCTCTTAGGGACAGGGTGATTCCATTACTCAGAGTTCAGTGGCACCACTTTACTTTGCATACCTCCCTTCAGCTTCCCCTTTTATCGACAAGAAAGGGAGCTTCAGAGCACAGATGTTATGCTGCGGTATTGTTAACAGGAACCACGATACTGACTGCTCAATACTTTTATTATTTTTTATTATATATATTCATTATATAGAAGGAATCTATCCTTGTTACTTTATGTTTATTCAAATCAAATATTTTAAAATGCTGGGTGATTATCTGTGGTTTTACTTGAGACATTTTATATAATTTATTCTTCCTTAGTACTGAGATTGACTGATCTTAGTACTTTCCTTCCTATAGTTCATATAGTCTCTATGCTTTGTTTCCATGCAATCTGAGCTAACTCATTGGAGAATATGCTATAGATATTTCTCCTAGATTATATGTACCCATATCAGAGATTTCCAAAAGTTGTTAAAGACCAGTGACTCTTGTTAAGATTGGGTGCATTGGAGAGAGAAGATTTATGACTTAGGGTATGCTCTGGCAAGTATGTTTAAGTGTCAAAAGGTTTTCAAATAAACCCTTAAATGAGGAGAGAAGGTGTAGTCATCCAGTCTTGCCACTTGCTTCCCCGATGCAGAGGACAGAACCTAGGACCTTGCACACGTGTTCTGTCACTGGGCCATTGCATCAAATGATGGCGTTTCAATATTCTTTCTCAACTCCAACAACTCTTCTCCTTTTATGAGGAATATTGGTTTACTAATGCTATAGTTAATCCAACAGTTTCATCTGCCACCTTATTTCAGACCATCATTTAACATGAGGGAGATTAAAATTAGATCCCATTCTCAGTCTTTTCTGCTGCCCTTCTCTACTCCACTATCAAAGCACATTTTCTAACAGGTTTCTCTTAAAATGTCTTTCTTGGGTTCCTTCACAAATCTATATGTTACAACAGCAAAAAGAAAAATCTTACCCTCATAGGCTGGAAATTGTGAACTTTTAAAGCTGGACATGGTGAGACATGTCTGTAATCCAGCACTTAGAAGGCAGAGGAAGGAGAAGGCTCTATATAGAATTCTAGGCCAAGTGGACTATTTAAGACTCTATCTCAAAAACAAAACAAAACAGAGAAGTAGAATCTTTGAGGAGCCCAAATGATTTGTCCAGTGTATTTTTGACAATCTTTGTCTTTCAAACACTCTTTTTTAAAATAAAAACCTCTGCCCTTGCTTATGTACTATGGGGGTCACTGGAATATCTGATTTAACTCTGAGTTTGAGTTTTTTTTTTCTTTCAAGGTTCAGACTGAAGTCAGTCTAATGAATTTTTCTAGGTCAGTTGATTCTTATAGATTATACATCACTGATCACCTGATTCTTTGTGTTATAATGTATCTTCTTTAAGACTCCAAAATCACCTGGAAGATTCTTATTTTCCTATTCATTTTCCTTTTTCAATTAGAACACTAGGTTTTTTAAAGTGCTTATTTATTCTTTAAAATTGGTTTTTATTTATTCATGTGCAGATGCTGAGTCAAGAACTTTTTTCCTGTCTCATTCTAAGATACCATAAGATTGTAAACTTTTTCTACAGTCCAGTTATAAGCAACTTTTGTTCATTTTATGTCATCTGAATGTTTAAGAATTGAAGATAGAATTTTACAATAATTACCTTTAGAGTGTTCAGGCTTACAGTCAGATATTATATACTAAATATAACTTGCTTTCTGGCTCTATTTTGTTTCATTTTTTTTTTTCCTGATTCAATATCTCTTGTAGCCCAGACTGGCCTGGAACTGGTTATGTAGCCAAAGATGACTCCTCATTCTTCAGCCTCCCCACCCCAAGAGGCAGGGTTACATGCATTTCCTGCTATTCACAGCCCGATTTCTATTTTTAATGCTTTGAACTTTTAGTCAATGGGTTTTCTTGGTCCTGTCAGTATAGCACTATGATTCAATGTCTTGTGCCAGGTAGTCATAGTTAAGGTTTTTGCGTTATGCAGTAAACAGTTTGTCCAGAAGCATGTGCAGAATGGGCTGTTTTTAAAGTGAATGGATGCTTTTCCTAGCTGTGTAATCACATCAACTTGCTTGAAGTAGTAGCTTCCTTCCTTCTGATTAAAGCATGCTCTTGTATAACAGTTTTTGTCCTAATCTCTTGGATGCTATTTACTCTGTATCATAACAGCTATAGATAAACTCAAAACAATCGCCTAAATGTGAACTCGGTGTCCTGGGAGAGAAGGGGGAAACAGGATGCATAGACTGCAGGTGCTTATTTTTTATCCCACCCTTAGTTGGCTTTTTTCTCTTATGGCGTTTGCCCTTGAGTGGCATTTGAAAAGTTAAAAACAAGCTAGGCAAGATGGCACAGGCCTCTAATCCCAGCACCTAGGAGGCTAAGGCAGTAAGATTTCGAGTTCGAGGCTAGTCTAGACTGCATGTCAAGGTCAAGGCTGTTGGGAGAACAAAAACAGCAGACAAAACTGAAACCAAAGCCAAAACCCAACCAACCAAGTAAACAAAAGGCTCAAGCATACCAAAAAAGCTTGAAATTCTTCTATCCTGAAAATTTTTTCAGGCTGCAAATGAAAAATTCATTAATTTGTAAAATAATACTGTTTTTCTTGAAGTCATGGTTTGAAACTGCATCTATTTCCCTCCCGCTTCTATTCAGTATTTGCTTAAATTCTGAATCTTTTTTGGTGCATCTTGGAGGGCTTAGGCTTTCTTTAACCTGAAAATTTCCATACATTTTGACATTCTATTTTAAAAATATTTTATCTATTATTATTTATTATTATTTTATGTATATGAGTGCTTCCATGTATGTAACTGCACCCGTGTCATGCCGTGCCCTTGAAGGTCAGAAGATGGCGCCAGATCCCCTAGAACTGGAGTTATGGATAGTTGTTAGCTACCATGTGGGTGCTGGGAATTGAATTGCAAGAGCAGCCAGTTCTCTTAACTGCTGAGCCATCTCTCCTGTCCCATATTTGACAGTATAGACTTTGCCATCTTTTATTGTATTTTTTTAGAAACTGAATAAAATGATAACAGAATAATAAGAGGCTTATAGTAGTTACCTAAGCAAGGGGAGCTTTGGCAAGAGCAAAATGAAGAGTTAATTAACACATGTGAAAGGATTATAGCAATCCCAATATAAGTGATGCTCCTTTTTCAGTTGAAATCAGTATTAAAATGCAGAAATCTTGGCTGGATGTGGTGGTGCATACCTGTAATCTCAGCACCTCAAAGACACAGGAAGGAAGATCAGGAGTTCAAGGTCATCATCAGTGGCATAGCAAGTTCAAGTCCAGCCTGGGCTACCTGAGACCTCATCTCAAAAGTAAACAAGCAAATAAATAGAAGTTTTGCTTTCTTGTGACTTTAAAAATGAAACTGGAAATTCAAGTCCTATACAGGCTACATGTGTCTTTTTAGGAGTTTATATATTTTAGTGACAGTTACAATGAAGCAAGTTAATATAACGGATCAAGTTAATATAATGGAGCATAGGTCCAAGGTCAAGGTCATTTCCCTGTGTGAGCAATGGAAAGGAACAAGAACAGATATTAAGAATAGCAGTTTCCTTGGGTTTCCAGTATATGGTATTGTTGCTCTAAAATAGCCCAAATTATGCACTAAAGAAATATGACTTCTGAACATAAATAATGAAAATATGCAGAACATATGAAACTGATGTTTAAAAACTCTTTGATTGTCCTAATTATTACATAATATAACTCCCATATTTTCTATAAGCCAGATCATCCTACACTCTTCTCATGATGAAGGATTTCCAAATTAGGTGCATTCCCAGAAGCAACATTGTGTTAAATGGCTCTTCCTTTGGTGGTGTGTTAAATAGATGGGTGTTCCTTCTTAGGTCCTTTACGTTTGTTGTATTAGTTGATCCCCATAGCATTCCAATGTTATAATTGAAGCACAGAAAAATTAAATCACTGGCCATGCTGCTAATAAGGGGATTTGACTTGGCTACTTCTACCCCACAGGTTAGACTTCACCCCCATCAATCTGCTCCTTTAATTCTTGCTAAGTATTTTAGGAGTAGAGTTGCAAAGGTTTTAGCATAAAAGTGACAAGAAGAAACTCCCTTCATGCCACAGAATAAAGCAAACAGAAATAAGACACGATCTTGTAGTGTGATTTCACTATAAGTATCACTTGTGTTCCAGAAAATAAATCAATTCACTTGTAAGTCAGATGACACTCCCTCAGATAACTCCCTCAGCCCTATCAATGTAAATCACTGACAATGGTTTTTACAACCTGTTTTTGAAGGGAAGGGAAACATTGCAAACATATTTCAGCAGAGGAATTTTTAAGCTAGTGCTATATTCTCTTTGGATAGGAAAGAATGAGGGAAATTAAATGTCACTAGTGGCTTCCATATAACTTATTCCATTTGGTCTTTCCAAAGAATGTGTGAGGTCATTATTATCTGGCAGATGAGAAAATTTGAGATTCAAGAAAGATCACTAACTTTCTTAAGACTGCAAAAAGCAGAGCCAGAATACAAACCCAGTTTTCTTGGCATTCAGAATCCACATCTATCATTTTGGAGTACCAAAAGGTTGCCCTGTCAAATGTTGAACAGGCTTCCCAATGTATCCCTTCTTCCCAAGGATAAATTTGCATTAAACCATCTTGGTTGCAAAGATGCAGACTGTGGTCTTGAAAAGATACCTTCTCCTGCAGCTCAGTATAAGGAAATGAATGTGGAAGACAATGAAGGGTTGAGACTTCTGGCTTGATGGCTGGGTTGATGTGTTATGATATGGTGCTGGAAACACTGACTGCAAAAGAATTTAGTGAGCTCAATTTGGGGCATGCTAAGTTTCAAGAGACACTGAACATACTGACAGAGCTGACTTGAATTCAATTGGGAACAGAGTAAGAATGATGATGGGGCTGAATTTAGGAGCCCTCAGTGTATAGACAGGGATTTGAGTCTATGAGTGGGTGAGATGCCTCAGGTTGCCAGGTAAGAAGGACCAAGAGTCCAGAGAATTCTGTGGTTTGCCATAAGCTAGAGCCTGAGGCACAAGAGCTGTAAAGGAGGCTGTGAAGCATTCAGGGAGATAAGGAATATTTAGGACAGGCCAGTTTCTGAATACAAAACAGAAAACTCCTTCAAACAGAAAAAAAAAAAAAAGCTGCCATAATGAAGAGAACTTAAAATGAGAAGTTTAAAGACTTCACATGATAAAAAGTACAGTAGGCAAAAGAAAAATAAATGCCCTTTATTAGTGGAATTTGTACACAGTGTTCTGAAATCACAAATAAACCCAATTTAGGCTGGGTATGGTGATACACCCCTTTATTCCTAGGGCTCTGGAGACTGAGATAGCGGATCTCTGTGAGAGTGAGGCTAGCCTGTTCCACATAGCGAGTTCTAGGATAGCCAGGGCTGTGTATTAGGACCCTATCTCAAATCAAACCAAACAAAAACAAAAACCCCACAACAAAATAAACAAGATAAAAGAAATACACAAATAAACCAAATTTTTCACCATCAGTAAATTCTATACAAATCAAGCTAACTTTTTTTCCTGCAGTCCAAGCAGTAAATACAAAAAGGGAAAACTACCTAGTAGCTCATTAGCTACATGTTACGTGGTCATTTGAGATGAGCGCAGTCACCTGGTTGGTAGGCTTGATGGATGGCAAGTCAGCCTGTGAGGTTTAAGTAGAGAATGAGAAAGAGAGATGTAGGAGGTGGAGCCAGGGGGAGATGTCTGATAAGAGAGCACAGGTCCTAAGAGATGAGTGTGCCCAAGCAGAGGAGAATCTGGGGGTTTTGATCTGACAAGCTTTAATAGAATCATTCTAGATGCTGTATTGAGAATAAAGGATGAGAAGCCAGAGAGGCAAATACAGGAAGATCAATTCGGAAACTGCAGTGCAGTGTTGAGATGCTAGTGGCTGGGACTAGGGAGTCTTCCATTTGGAGTTCAAACAATTCAGAAAGAAGATGCATTTTGAAATCGAAGTCTAAAGAATATTAGAATGTTAACTGAAGCTGTACAGACATATAAGCCCCCAAAATTTATTTGTTTGTTTGCTTGTTTTTCCAGTAAAATTTAGTCTAAGACCAGAAGTGGTGTGGGGATGGATTAAGACTAGAAAAAATCACAAAAATTTTTATGCTGAGGGCTAAGTTGCAATAGTAAGGTGAAAGTAAAGACAGGAACCAATGACCAGCGTGTGTCCTTGTACAGGTAGGGGATAAGGGCGTTATGGCAAGTGGGAGGGATGGCCCACTGCTTGATGTTGAGGAGTCTGACCTGGTAGCCACCAAACCTTTCTGTAGTAGATCCCCTTAACAATCCTCAAAATCTCCCTATATTAGAGTTTTACTTTGAATTCTCTCTGATCAAGAGTACACAGAATAATTGGCTTTGTTGTTACTTCTAATAGTAAATCGTTAGTTACATTTAAGAAAATAAGTTATATGAGAAACCTTTTGTTGTCATACAGGCCATTCCCAATGCCTGATACATTTTTGGATGGACACATCCCTTAGAGCCCTGGGGCCATGTCTACAGTTTGGAAAACAAGCCTTTCGCATGTTTCCTGGGTACACCTGGTGCTTTTGTATCTGTTGATTCTTTCAGGAGGCTCTTTTGTCTCATAGTCCTTCAGGCCAGAGTATAGTTCCTTTTTACAAAGTCTTCTCAATTCCTGTTCAACTTTGAATCTTCCTTCGAGTCTCAATAGCTATTTGTTTCTGTGCTTTGAACACATGTTCTGTTTAAATAGTGATTGATTTTACAACTTGAATCTCTGGTCACCCAAACACTTAGCTAGATGTACTATGCATATATTCGTAGGTATGTCTTACATGTCCTCCATAACATAAGGTTATTTTAGCTTGAAATTTTGTCCTACTCACTTGTTTTCCAGAAGTGGACAGACAGTTCAGCACAGAATGGCTTAGAAGTATTCGAGAAACTGGATGTATCAAGTATAGCTTTAGAAACAGATTTAGGATTAGTAAGATAAATAAAAAGAAAAGAACTTAATAAAAGGGAAGATTTTATTTAAATAATAGGATAAGCTACTGTTTAAAAAATGAGTTCCAGGTAACTGAAAACAGCCAAGTTAGTTTCCTCTCAGCTGCCACGGAACCTCCAAGTAATGTAAAAAGTATGTAACATATAGTATTATATCCTCTCTTCATAATGGTCTCAGAAAAAAGGTGTTTTAGTAATCTCAGTGTTAATGTGGCCCACTACCTGAGCACATAGTTTATATATGACAGTGTGTAGATTGGAATTCACATTTGTGTGATGCCTAAGCACAGATATTTCACATGTTGCTTCATTGTGTTGAAGGGACTCCCATATTAACTAGATAAATTTCTGAGGTGACAAAGAAATATAAAATTCTAGGAAAATGCAGTGACTCTAGGTAGCATCTTCTATACAAATAAGTTTTATTATAGTTCAGCAGGTCTTTCCAAAGGAGATCTAAAAGATGGGAACTTGAATAAAAGAAGAATCAGTACATAGTAAGATGCCTGAGAAAATATGGTTCAATTTGTCTGTATCTATTAATTTTCATCTCAAAGATAACTGAACAGGTACAAGATCACACACATCTAATTTGTTGTTATTGTTTGAGACAGGATTTCAAGTAGTTCAGGCTGGCCTCAAAAACCACTATGTAGCCAAGGATGACTTTGAACTCTTGATCCTCCTGCCTCTACCTCCTAAGTACTGGAATTATAGGCATGTGTCACCACACTTGGTGATATCTTTTTTCTGATGAAACCATCATCCAGTTTTGCATTGGAACACATCTGGGAGATGATATGCTTACTCTCCGAGAATAAGTCAAATCTCATGGACTGTGCCATTAATATTACCACAATCCTCAGCATGGGCCTGAAGGACTGTAAGAACTTAACTATCTGCTTTCTCCTTCGTACATTTTCTTTGAGAATTTACAATACATTCTCAAAAGCATTGTATTTATATCATTTCCACCCCTCCCACTCCCTCCTCCAAGCCCTCCCATGTCTCTCTCACTCCCTCTCAATTTCTAGTCCTCTTTTTTGATTATTATTGTTGCATATCTTTCAAACTTTAAAAAATTATTTACTTTTATTTTATATGTATATTTTGCCTACATGTATGTAAGTGTACCACCTGTGTGCAATGCCTTCAGAGGTCAGAAGAGGGTATCAGATCCCCTGAAACTGGAATGATGGATGGTTGTTAGACACCATATGGGTGCTGGGAACCCAACGTGGGTCCTCTGGAAGAACAGCAAATGTTCTTAATTGCTGAGCCATCTCTCCAGCTCCCTTCAAACTTTGGATTCCATACATAGTCTACATGATTTCTTGGTTAGAATTAACACATTAAAGAAGCATTTTAAATTTGGAATGGATGTACATACCTGTAATAACAGCTTCTTGGGAAGCTAAGGCAAGAGGATCTCAAGTTTGAGGCCCATCTGGGCTACATAATGAAATTCTATCTCAAAAAGATGAAGAAGGTCTAGGCATGTTAACTCAGGGGCAGAGTGCTTGTAGAAGTGCTCTAAGCCTTGGGTCAATCCCACATGTACCAAAACAACAAAATTATTTATTTGATAATGTTTCATCTAAGAATATAGAGAATAATATTGCATATTTCCATGGTGAGCCATTCCTATCAATCTGATCTTCACCACAGTTGAATGCCATACTTTTCAATATCTTTCCTTCTTGATGTTAATGTAAGTGCATACATGAGATGAGGGTGTTGGACAGAAATATTCTAAGAACTTCCTTATACTTCAAGATTAAAAAAAATTATTTTATGTGTATGAGTGTATTGCCTACATGTGTATAAGTGCACCTGTGTTGTGCAATGCACTTGGAGGTCAGAAGAAGGCATTGGATTCACTGGAACTGGAGTTATGGACAGTTGTTAGCTACCGTGTGCGTGTTGGGAATCAAACTCAGGTCCTCTACCAGAGCAGCCAGTGCTCTTAACTGCTGATTAAAAAAAATTATTTTATGTGTATGAGTGTATTGCCTGCATGTGTATAAGTGCACCTGTGTTGTGCAATGCACTTGGAGGTCAGAAGAAGGCATTGGATTCACTGGAACTGGAGTTATGGACAGTTGTTAGCTACCGTGTGCGTGTTGGGAATCAAACTCAGGTCCTCTACCAGAGCAGCCAGTGCTCTTAACTGCTGAGCCACCTCTCCAGTCTCATACTTCAAGATGTTCACCATTTCAGCACACCATCTGATGTACATTTAGAAGCTGGAGCAACAAGAAAGGCAGGACCACACTGTCCTATTATCTCTGCTGCTTATTTTCACATATTCAGTATAGCTGGAGAGAGTTTTTTTTTAAGTGAACATCATCCTCAATTTTCATTGAACTATGGCCTTAAAAAGACCAGTCTCCTAACTTCCTTTGTGGAGACATGTGACTAACTGCCTTGTCAGCAAGCTACTTTCCTGAATCTGAGTTATTTCCTTTCCTACAGAGAAAAATTGCTGTTATCACTTGCAGCCTTTTTAGAAATGGCCTTTTTCATGTATCATATGTGCTTTCAAAAAGGGAATGTCTCTTCCTTTTTGCTTATTTGCACAAGAATTGTTTATCCTAAAGAAAAATGTAAGGATATAAGCAGGGTATCACCCACGTACTTATCAATTTCTTTATCTTATGAATTCTTTCTCAGTTTGTTTTCGGCTTTTCTCCAGTGGTTAGCACTGGCCCCAGCGCTGCTGGCTTGTGATCTCCTCCTGCTCAGGCTCTACTTTGTTCTGTCTTCATTTTGTTCTCTTGCTGCCTTTTCTCACTTTTTTTTTCTCTAACCTCTGCTCCTTTCAGTTCTTTAAACGATCTGCTCTTAGCTCCCTGGACAGGACATTCTCCTGCTTACATAGCCTCTGGCCTCATCTAGTCCCACCTTGTTTCCACACTTAGTGTAGACAGCTCTCTGAACTACAACCCCAATGCCTCCTGGAAAGCTGGTTCCTCAGCAGCTTAAACTTCATATACCCCAACTGAATCCAGCAATCTCTGCGCCCCTTACTTATTTCCGTATACTCCGGTTCAGAAACAGAGTAGCCGAGTCATTTGCGGCTTCATTCTCCTTGAACCATCACTCAAGTCTGTTCTGTTCCTTCCCCTCTGGTTGCACCTCTAGTCTCTGCTCTTGCCAGCTTTCCTCTTGATTATTCCCGACTTACATCGAACTCCCTAGTTTCTCACCCAGCCTAAACAGATACCAGACACTTATTGTTAAAATAGCAGTCTTTGATGTAAAACCTTTGATGATTCATCATTTCATGTAAAGATTCTAAACTCTTTCACGTGTACTACATGAGCGCTTGCTGTCTAGATTCAAGTGCCTTCCCAGAGCCCAGATATCACCATGTCCTTACTTCCAACTGCCAAAGGCCTAAGTATCAACTTTGCCATTGTCTTTATCTATGTGTGTCCTTGATGCACCATTATTGTTTTTATTTGAAGTGTTTTCCTCTTTTTTCTTTTGTCTGCCTAAAATCAATGCTTTTCTTTTTTCTTTCTTTTTTTTTTTTTTTTAAAAAGAGCCAGTTCATATACTATCTCTTCTGTGAAATCCTCTGCACTTCTTTAAGTGCACAATCTCTCTTCTCTCTCTTTCTCTCTTTCTCTCTCCCTCTCTCTCTCTCTCTCTCTCTCTCTCTCTCTCTCTCTCTCTCTCTGTCTCTCCTTAGTCCCTTATCATTGTACTTGAATTCTGGGTCTTGAATTATAAATACTATACAATAAAAAAGGTATTTAGAACAATGGATAGACTGCTTCTAAATACAGACTTTAAATGCTGTACATTTTCTTTCTTTTAAAGAACCTTATCTACTTTCAATGTTACAAGTAATTAATGGGACTCCTGAGATCCACAATGAGGACCAAAGGTAAAGGCAGAGAGGTACTCAATACCAGACCTGAAAGCCTTTGGATTCAGTCAAAAGCTCCTAAGTAGTGGCATATGTGGCCAGCTCTTACTTGCTGCCATTCTTTACATAATATGATTGGACACAAGACAGAGAGGGTCAGACTCAGGGGCCACTAGGATGTTGTATGCATGAAATAAGGACCACTTTCCTCCTCTTTCCATATGGAAGGAAAATGCCCCCTCCCCCAGGGCCTTTCTCTGTAAAGCTTCCTGGGAAAGAGTTCTAAGAGAATCATTCACTGAGACTATTGTGTAATTTAGTTACTTAGCTGGGTATTTGTTTAGGAAAAGGACTAATAGATTTGCCTGTACATCATAGTAGCATGGAAAAGCAGTTTTGGAGAAAGAATGTAGGAAACAGTATGACACAGCTAATTTAAGGGCCAAAATAGGCAACTTCTGGGTTCAAGAGGATGCTACTTAGAATGCAACTGGGTTTTTTGATCACCTCTTCATGACAGTTTCCCAGCTGCAAGAGACTATGGAGTTTATGACCAGTTTTAGGAGCTGAGGGGTTTGGAGAGGTTAATCTAGATTATTCAAATTACTGGGGCGTGAAATACTTTAGCTTTACTCCCCAGAGAGAGCAAAAGTTTGGATGCCTGCCTCTCAGAGAACATCAATAGCTAGGCTGTGTTGACCAAATAAACTGAACAGCAAGAAAACACACACACACACACACACACACACACACACACACACACACACACACACACACACACACACACGCACACAGGAAGGGCTTGAGAATGAATTTTTTTGACTCAGTACAAAAATTAACTTCTCTTTTTCCTGTTACACACACACGCACACACACACACACACGCACACAGGTAGGGCTTGGGAATGAATTTTGATGGCACAGTATTAACATGAAAACTTTTCTTTCCTGTTCTGCCTCTTAACACTCTAGAAAGAGTAATTCTAAACCACAGTGTGGGGTGATGGTGTGTTTGAGCTAGATCTCTAGTAAAGGAGAGTGACATTCCTGCTTATATAGGACACAGTGGAGGGGGGCAAGAGGGGAGGATAAACATCTTTGATGTTTTAAAGTACACTAAGCTTTGATATTTGAAAACAACTGGAAATTACGAAGCTGCCTCAGATGCTATGAAGATATCTATCTCAGTGGAGAGTTAATACTTGATGGAATACAATGGGGAGGAATAATCTAGAAACATAAAAGCTTCAGAGTTGCTATTGAGTTAATAATACTTATTAAATTAGGCCCTATTTTAAACCACTTAAATTCAGAGTCTCTGTAAGTAAGAACACACCATCCATTACTGACTTACCTCTAGACTCAAAGGTAGCATCATATTCATTAGGTCCCTGGTGAACCCTGGAGAACAAAGGTTGTTCAAGGTCCTCATGGAGGGTGTTCAGGAATCTACAAGCTTATAATCCAAATGAGTTCATAGTGAAAGATGAAACAAGGATGTCAGTCAGTCTCAGCCTCATACACCCATTACAGTGAGTACCTAAGGCATTGCAGGATGCTCTCAACTGTTCTGGAGCCAGCAATACCCCAGCTTATCAGTGTACCAACAAGTCTATTATTATAAGTCAGCCATATATGGAAATGACTGACATGTTGGTTCTTTTGCTCTCAGAAGAAGAAATGCAAAGTATGTAATGGTGCGATAGAGTATTAACAGTCATTTCTATCAAAGTTCTAGGCCTGGGGAAGACGAGGCTACTCTTGAATTATTTCTGTTAAATTCTGTTTCCCCAACTCTTCCACGTCCATTGCACATAAATATACATGGCATACTAGGTCCATTGCTTATTGACTCAGTGTTACCTGATTTCTACTAACTTTTAAAAACTTATGGCTAATTTCTTGGTTTATACCCCTTTACTATAATCTTTCTGAAAATAGATTTTGTTGTTGAGAAATAGTCTCTTATAGCTCAAACTATCCTCAAACTTCGGTCGAGCCTTGAACTCCTAATCCTCTTATTTCAGCCTCCCAAGTGGTGAGATGAGAGTATGTGCTACCATTCCCGGACTTTCTTTTTGAGAAACTGAGGTGCTGTGCTATAATAAAAATCTTTGGTCCCTAAAATGTTAGCTTATAGGGTGATTGTGTGGCCCATATTCCTTGCCAAACAGATCTTTGTGTTCAGCTTTGTTCTTAAAAGCTGCCTCTTCTCTTGAGTTTATGTTCCAACCTATCATTCATTTCTTCTGATCTGAGGCTGTTCCCTCTTTATTAGACAGGGCCATTCTTGACAATAATATATA